>NW_008751978.1:206989-229049 GCF_000715545.1 Opisthorchis viverrini | reverse complement strand
GTTGCATGATTTTGGTTTGTGAGGGTTATTCGGTGTTCCGTGTGATTGTGCGTTGCGTGCGGAATTGCGACCGTTGATTGGTCAGTGGGCGTTCAGACGGCACGCGAGACCGTTTGGGGTTAGTGTCCTTGGACAACGTGACTGACTCCACATACGCACACATGCATTAGGCGGGAGTTTGCGGCGGATTGTTTTGCGCATCCTGTTTGATCGGTTTGTCGCGTATTATGTTTGTTTGTTGTGTGTGTGTTTTTTTTCCTGGAATATTTGAAGTTGTTATTTCTTTCCTCAGTTGGTCTGGCGAACTTTTGTCTCAAAAGCTAAACTTCTTCCACCACTTAAACTGCAATTTTTCTGGTAATCTCTCGAGGCGATCACTTCGAAATCGGTCTGTAACCTCACCGAGATTGTTGCATTTTTCTTTTTCTTTTTTATAATTGGGAATAAATTGTATGTGTTTTGTTTATGTAACTTCTATTGATTCTCGGTATCAATTGCCCGTAGGCTTTGTATATTATTAAATCATTTACGTCACATCTTCGCCTCTTCACTGTCTCCCAATTCTTTAATTGGCTCCTCCCTATTGTCCGGGTGATTTGCTTCAATGGCGGCCCCATTTTGGGCGTAAGCTGTTACCCGTTTGCTTGTTTACCTGTACATGACTTGATTCAAACCCAACTTCTTTGACTTAGTTTCGAACGACCCGCACAATATAGCCAGAGCCTGGATATTCTTCTGTTCATTTACACGATACACCAATGGGTTAAAAGACAAACAGCCCTAGAAGTTTACACAGAGTTGGATATTGAACGTGATGATTCTGAAAGAGCGCTCAGAGGATGTATGTAACCGGTGACAAAACCCGAACATCATCCGGCCGAAATTTTTTTGTTCAGCTAATTTGTGGTTCTTCACATCAATCAGTTTAACGCACTGTATGACGACCTTATTGCTGAATGCAAAATGATGTATGCCGTCACAGAATGGTCACTCCCCCATTTTATGATGGCATCACCACCCTATCTGGGAAAATTGCATTCATTCTAGCATCCCTCAGATTCCCTGACATTTTTTGGAAAACAAATAAAGTACGATAATGATACAAGAGTAGTTCTTTTTTCATGAATCCAGTCCCTCTCGGAATCGGGCAACAAATCAAAACGGTTCAATTAATCCGTTTTGACTGCTCCCTTGCGCACATCATCTTGTTAATGTAAGAGGTTTTTCTGCAGTTTTTCGAACTCCATCATGCCTCGCTGGGTGCCCGAAATTTCCCACTTCTGGGTCTTTGTGGGCCAAGTAAACTGCGAGATTTGATGAAATCTCTAGGGCGATTACTGTCTGGACATGTTTACCTCTGCTATAGGACAAACTATTCTGACTCCAGCAACCTCACACAAGCACAGACACGCGGATTTCCAATACCGTGATGAAGTGACAAACTTCTCTGTTGCTAATGGCGATGAATGGACAAGATAGCCCTATATAGTGCTCTCCATAATCTCGGCACTTCATTGATCGATGCAGTCAGCCACATCTCAGTTGTGCACAGGCATAACTCACCGTTATAATCAATATTGCATCCACTGAGAGATGTGAAAGCCGGAAGATCGATTTAAAGCGTCCGTATTTTGGACCTATCAAGTGCATAATTTGGAGTGAAAGTCAACCTGAGTCGATGCAGTTTGAGCGTATAATCCCGCCTATTCGGCAGGCATGCACACTGTCTTTCCTACACCAATGAAACTTAGGAGCTTAAAAAATCCTAAAAGATTGTGTGCATCTCGCTTGCTCAGCGGATATACATTTTCGTAATCTTCGTGTATGCACGACCATAGCTCTGAAGGCGGCCGAAGTTAGGTGCATTGGAATTCTTTGAAATGATTGACTGACGTATTCAATCAGATATGCCTGTTGTGTACCTTTCACTGCCTTCATCGTCTCTCTCATGGCCTCAAAAACGTAAGACGTCGAATAAATGAATGTTTTCTGGCCGAAATCTTTACCGTACGAGAAAGTTTTATGCACTGTAAGGTTCGTGAAACGACTGTGGTTCACAAAACTTAAGAAGAAGCACCTGTCCTACCACTTTGAGGGGGGTGGGAAAGCCGGATGATTTTGCTGGATCGGTGCGCGGGCAAAACAATTTCCTGTCCAGCTGTACTTGACTTGAAGGTTTCATGAATTCGGATGTTTTGTAGCTTTACAGCTTGCAGACTTATGTACAGCGGCTTGCATACATTACTTGATAAGAAACCCTCTGTAAACAATAGACAAGAATACTCTTGTCGTAGATACCTGACTAATTGTTCGGTCAAACGATATTTACTACACCGAGAAATATGACGATGGAACATCGACAGCTACTGAACTTTCAAACATATCATGATTGGGAGACACAGTGGGGAAACATGAAAGTGATATCCTTTGCAGAATACTACCTCTACGGTATGAACATCGTTCACTGTCTACCACTTCTTCTACGTGAAACGGTTAACCTCATCTGTGATTACACCTTAATGTATCGCTTATCGAAGTCAAGCAACTGATCTCGTCACGGAGAGTACTATGTTCAACTTTCAAGACGTGTTGTAATGGTAGTTCTGTTGGACCTCCAAGTATATGAGACTTTCTAAGAGAAAGGAGATTATAATCTGTGGTACATGCCTAATGGGACACAGAGTAATAGAAATCCCAGATATCACTTGAAATTACACTATAGTATCCAGTCCCCAGGACACCAGATGGGCGGATGACACTCCAAATTTGTGATATAAGTGTACTGTGCGAGGAGAAAGCGTACAGTAGCCCGAATTAGAGGAATCCGTCGAAAATTTGATATGGGCACTTCGGGTTTTTTGCAAGAATGTTCTTTTACACGCTGATGTTATTCGGGTGGGTTGCACGTAACTTCTAGTGAAGGTTAGTTGTGGGCGTACGTAGCCAGTACAACCGATGGCTTAGAAAGACGGATTTCCGCTTACAACTGTCTGGTAAGCGATCAGTCGAGAGTGTTGGCCAGTTTCTATTTCAACTGGAAGAAGGCAGTCGCTTAAAATTCTAACGTAGTATATATACTACTTTGGGAAAACGTGACTCCTTACCGGTCACGTCCCACCACCACGTATTTTCGAAAATCCACAATAATCGATGTCTTCTTTAGATGGCTTTTCACTCCTACCTCGAGGAGAGTCTATTAGTTCACAGGTGATGATAGCCATAATACAAATCAGAAGGTGAATGTGCACTAATAAAAGTTTTTACTAAGGTTAACAATGGTAGGTTGCAACACGTATAAAAATAAATGTAATGCGAAATAGGAGCAAGTCAAAAAGGGAACTTATCGTCTTTGAGGTTACCTTGGTGAAAGTCCGGACGGCTAGAACGTGCTTTCTCCGTAGCTTGGTTGCTACACGTAGTCTATAATTGTCCGTGGACTCTGAGTGTTTAGCTGATCCTTGCTCCCTGCGCGCGCGCGAGTCTGTGTGCTGACTGGGTTCGGTTTCCCTATATGTAGGTCCGTTTGCGCGTACGTGGGCGCGTCAGCACGTGAGTGGTTGGTACGCTCACTAGACGGTGCAGACAATCGACTTCTGATGAGTCACCTTAATGTGAGGTGGTTGTGAGCATGAGAAAGAGACAAGTCTCGTGACCCAGTGAACGACTGTGGGCTGAACAGTCAAGTATGTGGGTGAATGGGTCGCTACAAGTCACGCCAAAGACTCGAGTTAAGTGTCCATAGTCCAACTTTTTCCCACAAAATTCGAACGACCCCAAACTTCCTCGCATTGGTTTAAAGTCACCAGGAAAAAGTTTTTAGCATAGTTCCTTCAGTTGGTGACAAAATGAGCTGTATCGAGCTTCTCAAAAAGTTCTTACTGTAATTTTGGGTCCCACCATGGCGAATCTTATTGTATCTAGGCCTCACACGAATAGAACCTGGCATACTTTCGAAGTTTGCAAGGTTACTTGAGATCTCAGTTCAGGTGCCTGAGAACGGAAGCTACGCGGTGGGGCTAGAAAAATGTGTGGGTATCATTCGGTATACTGCTGTAAATGGACTGTGGGGTGGGAAAACTAAGCAGATAAGTGGACTATCAAATCACCCATTCTAACCGTAACTTTAAGAAAATAGGCAATACGTCCTGTTATTAGTTAGTATGTCTACGGAAATTCCGTTGAAAATCTTTCTCGTCTGTTAAAATTACTCCTCGGTTCCACGGTATTTGTGGCAACCATTTTGGATGATAAATCTGTTTCATTGCTTTATGAGTGGCTTCATCTGGGCTCTTTCGTGATGTCAGCAATGGGCCCCTAACATATGCTTTTGTGAATGCGGCCTGGTGTGGCACATTCAGTTGAAGAACATCATAAACAAGGAATTCATTTGGGTCTCTCGTGAAAACTCGATCGGTGTGCAAGTGAGTGTATTTCGTTAAATTCGTATAATTTGGGTTCAGGTAGAAAGAAAGGTTGATTGCAACCCAGGAACTACGTCTACCTGATGAGTTCCAAGACCGGCAAAACCGGTCGTCGGCTGCCGAAAAGTTTTCAGCAACCTTATGAATTACGTCTACAGAAAGCTAACCGTTTCCAGGAGTACCATAAACCTCACAAGCCACATTACTAGGAACATTCCATCTCTTTTCTTAGCTAGGTGCAAAAAAAAACAGATTTTATTCAAAAACACGAATCAGTTTTCTGTTTACTATTCAGTTGTTGTTGGCGTGCGGTTACCTGAAGAACGGCCAAGAAACCCATTCCTTCCAATGAACCGGTGTCAAGAAGTAAACGAGTAACCCTGGGAGACTGAGAAAGGGTTTGTAGCCAAAGTTTAAAAACAAAAGACAGGTGTGGTAGACCTCTAAAAGACAACATGCAGAAGGCTTGGGTAACTTTCAAATCAAATACGTTTAGTACTGTGGGGGTTGTAGCACTAAACTCTGGTGTACAGCGAAATAAACTCGTTTGCTTTAACGTATACTTTTTGCTTTATACAGAGTCCAATCGAACAGGTCAAGTTCAAATCACGTGACATAGTCCCCTTCCTCTGAGAAAAATCAGGAAGTTTAGTTATGTAACGCTTCCAACAAATATCGGAATCATGAAGAAGTTAAGAGGCTGCTTGGATCGCGGAGTAATTTTTAAAGCCCCCATCAGTTCTGTTTGTTTGGCGCGCAACCAACCGTTTGTAAGTTTTTGATCGTTACTCATCACAAGCCCAGAAATCTGACTAAGGGTTGTACGCTTTTGTAAATTAGTTTGTTCGAGCCGGATTGTCATCGGTAGTACAGGCTTTTCTGTCTGTTTCAGTCTAATTCAGCTTTGCTAAATTACTTGCTGCACGCTTTAGAGGTTACTTGTACGATTAGATTCTTTCGACGAGTCCAAATCAAGCAGAGCTTGATACATGCGTTCTCTGACGGATTCGGATGACAAATGAAATTGCTGTGTGAGTTGAACAAGAGCATGAAGAACAGGTGTACCCTTCAGATCCGAATCATAATAGTGTTCCAGCCAACATATCACAATACCGTAGGCACTGAAGTTCCCCTTTTGTATATATATATATATATATATACCCGTCAGAATAATGACTCGTCTAAACCACTGGGAAAAGTCAGTGACCGAAATTTTGTGAGACTCATTCTCGCCAATCTGGATCAGGCAGCTAACGCACTGAGTAAATTCCACCGAGAACGTGGACGAATGAGATCTGTCGGAGGGGGTACGTTGTGCGATCACTGATGGACAGTTGGTGTCAAGAACGTTTGATTATCACGGAAAGTAATAAGTAACTTTTACATATCTGTTCATGAAACAACACACGTGCATAATTTCCAGACAGCAACGAACTTAACGACATCGTATGCGACAATTAGAACTCGGGTAGACACTGTATGTGCCAACGGGATTACCGTCCCCCAGTGGGGCACCAGAAGCTGTTTGAGAAGCGCTGGGTACACTAAAAGAGAACTGTAGAGGACCTGGGTTTTTTTTTAGTTCTGTTCTCTTTCCTTAGGCCTGAAGATTTTGAGCTATTCCTTAGAATAAAGTCAACCCTGATATTGGTTCTCAAACAGACTTTATTTCGCTACTACTGTCTCTGCCTCTTTCGAGAGTATTGGTAAATACTACGGCTTTTCGTAGCGTCACACTGGAATCTTGATTTGGTGACGTAATTTGAAAATATTTGACGCTGGAACGCTTTCTCGCACCCGATCAGCTGATTCACATCCGTCAGCGCAAAGAGATAAAAGACACCCTACTGATAGAACTGATAGGCACAGTGAGTTGATGGGCAATGCAGCCGTGAGGGTCTAATCAATAAGATGCTAAATGTTTCTATCAACCATGCAAAGTTGCGCCACAATTACATAGCTTCATAGGACATCGTTGTGGAAGACGCAATCCTAATGAAAACGCAACTATCCGACGAAAAGTTCAGGTCATAAACTTAGTCACGAAACGGTCCTAGCGCCCATTACTAACCAGTGCAAGTAACCACCTACAAGAAAGATTGCTTTTGACTTGAGATTTTTTATTGAGTTGTGTTGCTGGAGTAGTCAGGTCGAAAACACGTCACAAATTGAAAGTTCATCGTTTATCAACGGTTGCGTCTCAAATGATGTAACCAAGAGCATCGTGTATTCGGGGGAGAGAATAGCAGTACAAACCCCTATTCCAGGGCACCTCTGAGAGCTCCACCTAAACGAACATCACCGAACTGTTTTCTGGGGTAAACCAGCTCAATTCACTTAGGGATGCTTGGAACCAAACAAGAGGTCAGGAGTCCAAAGTTCGTTGTTTGGGGAACGCACTGGAGGTGGCCAGTAAATCTTTCTGGAAAAAGTCGTTTGGAGTAGAAGGGTTGTTTTTTGAATGCCTTAACGTTGATACGGTGATGAAGAATATGTACTCAAAGGTGTGTTAGGAGTCTCGACATCACAAAATAAACCATAAGGAAACGTAACAAGAAATTCACACACATTCAACCAATCAATAAGGCATAAACGGTTGCATCTGGTTCGGCTAACCAAGGTTCCTAAAACGCTTTGGGATACATTAGACCACTGCATCCAGGTAATCAATAATCCAGGAATTCTCACGGAATCGACTGCACAGACGCGATCAAGTTTGTTCGGTATACAACCAAAAGGTAAAACAACCATCTGGTGGTTAAATGTGAACGGATAGTCCCAACCCTCCCCAAGGTCAAAACAATTATACTACCACCCCAACCTTTTGGACAAGCACTCTAACAATGAAAATCTCCTGGACACTGAGATGCATTTCACTAGCCCGGCCGGCCGTGGGCATTTCGTAGGTGGATGAATTTTGTGGTGTGTCATCCATCCTAAATTCAATGTGATATAGCAGTGCTTATTTCGTTCTAATTTTGTCTTCGGTAACACTGGTCCGATTATCTGATAGTATAGTGGATCTAGCCTTCCACTGACAAAGTTCTCATTCTGACGCGAACAGTGACGAATTTTATTTGTTCTTAGATAGATGTCAACCGTTATATTCAAACCGCACGTAGACTTTCACACTTCAATTTCGATCAGTCGTCATGCGCTAGGACTATATGGAATTCCAACATATCTTTGTAGCGTAACAGTTTACCCATCATCCTTCCATCAACGAATGAAGCCGTTGCCGTACAAAGTGAATAACCGAATCAAATTTAACCTAACCAGACTGCGGTCCCTGCGTTCGATAATGCATCAGCTCATCGTGTAAAAATGAGGCTCAAGTGATAAGGTGGATGCTCTAAATTTCTTGACAAAGAAAGTTGGCTGCGTCACTTTATTTGAATTCTTTGCTCGTTCTGCAAAACTTTAAAATAAATGTGATGACCTGAATCCCAGATAAATTTTTTGTACGGAAGCTGGAACGCAAAGTACCACTCCGAAGTAGTGTAACGGCATTAACATATGCTTCCTGGTTCATTTTACTAAATTCCACACAGTTTGAGTCTCACGTTTGTGCAAAATATGAGGCCCCTGATGCCCAAATGTATTCAAATTAGCTTAAATGGCACCTTCGTACATTAATACGGGGCTAATCTTTGCTCGTCCATCGCCTGACGATTTGCATTTGTGTAGTCGGGAAGTTTCTGGAAGGATAGGCTCAAACTGGACAGCGAAATCAACTGTCAACGACTAAAATTGGAAAGCCCTTTCCGATATGGTTAGAAGATAGTTACCAATTGCAATAAAAAAAGAATAGTAGCCGACAACATATATGCACTACTTTTCATATTGTTGTCTTGCTGTACAGTAGTACATCTCTGTATCGGGCCTTGGCTTCCTGCTCTGCTCACTATGATATACCACAAGGCACGGTAGCTCTAGACAGCCCTTTATGGAAACAAAAGGAGAATTAATACAACTGTATTTATAGGGTAATCATAGAGTGCTCCACAAGGTCGTGCCAGAATCTTCGTGAGGGGGCGAGAAGCGTCGAGTCAAAGATGCTCGACCCCAATTGGCCGGCATTCTGACCAATCAGGGAATGCCTTCGTTCAGTCCGCATCCTGCAGGTGACACATCCGTCCAAATGATGTGATGTTTGGTTATTAGGGACGGCTGGCCTCCGGACACGTATCAATCCTGTTATGCAGTTGTGGTGGTTTTCAGAGCTAGTCTAGCACAGATTGTCCGTTCAGAAGGATGGCAATTCTGCACAGCCTTGAAATTCAAGAGTTAGCAACACATATCAGACAAAAATAGCATGATCAGCATTGATCGAATATGATTTCCGAGGACTATGACTTTCATGGGAAAGCTCAAATGTCCGGATATATTTCACCGCTTCACAACCAGAACTAACAGTCAGCTAAACCTGAGGGAAGAAAATTTGTAAGCTCTCAAGTACATCAAAGGGTCGAGCCCAAGTACTTCAATTCCTTCCTAAACGAAATTAGTAAACTGAGTAAATGTATAACGGCCAAAAGCGGCTTGCACAACTTCTCTCGCTCCACCGATCGGTTATACTGGATAGTGAAAAACAGAGGCAACGTTTCCGTCATCGACGCCCCTACTCGAAAATTTGGTTTGCCCACTCAGTAACGTGTACGAAGATACGATCGCAAGTTGCACAGAACTGAACGATGATCGAAATTAAGCTGAGTTCCACCTAGTTTCCGAACAGAAATTGAAATAATCGATTGTTTTGGTATTTACAATGAATCATGCTCACAAGTTTTGGGTAAAATTTGTGACCATGCTCCGTATACGAACTACCTTGACGTCTGTAATTTGTTTCCCGGTTGTGGTTACATCCTTTTGCGTCAGAACACACCCGCCAGCGGTGTTTTACTGGACCAATTGAACAAAAGCCAATCGGATGTGAAGTTGCTCCCAATAACCGCTGAAGAAAGGAAAACTATTGTCGAAATCCTCTACCTAAGCGGTCATTTTCAGTAAAAACAAAATCA
Source organism: Opisthorchis viverrini (assembly GCF_000715545.1). Taxonomy (NCBI): domain Eukaryota; kingdom Metazoa; phylum Platyhelminthes; class Trematoda; order Opisthorchiida; family Opisthorchiidae; genus Opisthorchis; species Opisthorchis viverrini. Next base: position 219,607 of record NW_008751978.1, on the reverse strand, counting down.
GGCAATAGTCAAGCTTTAGATGGCTCTTTATTCTGCTAGCACCATTGCATGAGAAAGCTGTTAGAAAAACTCAAGATTTATGTCCAAGATTTGACTACTAAGCACATTATTTGATCAAGCCAACTAACAATATTCCTGTTAGGCATTTTCCCTGTATGCAGTGTACTGAGTTTTTCGCCTTTCGTGTAAAGCTGGTTGCGGACAGTTCAAGTAGACCAGGATATGATGAAATCGCACTGGTTTTACTGCTTACGTTGTCAAAGCACTTCCACTTCTCATAGGTCAGTACGCTGTTTACTGTCTAGTATAAACCATCTGAAAATAGAGAAACGTCTTCTTGAAAGAACACACCATCCATTAGGTTGCTGAAAACGCCGACAACCCTGAACCAGTGTTTACGATCCCGGTGATCGGATCAACCGTCATCTGATCAACAATCTGCCAGCCACCCCTGGAGGCTGAGATTCGGCTAAATCTCCCTTTAAACGAGCTTACATGAGTGCACTACAAGAATAGCTTGTAACAAGGTTTAAGCAGAGAGCAAGGTGCAGAGAGTTGAATGAATTCGGGTACTCGCCTACTTCTGTGCAGCACATTCATATGAAGAAGAGATTCAGCTGGGATTGACATAAGTCTACAGTTAACACTAGCTTACCGTGCCAATAGGTGCATTCTGAAACATCCTTTGTTGAACTCGTAGGCCAGTTGTTACTGTGGAACGGAAATCCTGTGTAGGATTAACCCTAAGAGATAAGTTTATTCTTGTGTTTCTTGGTTACTATCTCTCAACACCGAAAATCACGTTTAGGATCCAATCGTCTCTCACTTATAACAGCAGTTCTGGTCAAAGCTCAGTTTTGAACGTACTTTCTTCCATATGTTAAACAGATAGTCATGTTGGTTAACATGCGAATACCACTCATAAGGTCGATGCGCTGGGCGTGGTCATCTGAATGCGGCACAACTATTCTATAGAGGAGAACGTCGGTAGCTCAGGTAGCGTAGATGGTCGTTGGCTTGTTACCACCACTAACCCACCGCTACGCACAACTACGCACTGATGATGTCACCTCGATTGGTGATGAAACGTTTGCAACCAAATTGCCCAGCTCAGCGAACAACCCAACGACCAGCGGTACAACTATTTTAGAAAGCTTGTAACGACCATACTACATGGTGGACAATATTAAGTCGTTAACACCTGTCAGAATAAAAGTCATCGAAGTTTCTGTGCATCTAGGCATTGTTGTTCATTGTCTACGTGGGAAATTTTTCGAACTGACATGAAAATGCTCGCCGCATTTCACTTCATAGTCGTTTCGCCACTACTACAATATCGCTGCAAACTAAAATCGATATGGTAGCGACAAGAAGGCCATTCTAAATTTATTCGGTGCTCTCGACAGTAGCCGCCAGGGCAAGTTAGACTGAGTTGGAAAAAAGCGCTTACGGCTGATATTGGAAGCTCGTTCGCGAAATGTGACGCGACACGTATTGTCTGATTTTTATGGATGAATTTTCCTCCAGACTCTGCATAAAATTGAGAAGTCATAAAAGTTCGAATGCTTTCGAAAGATCCATCAACTCCATACTGATTTCGATGTCAGTGTTAAGTAGCCTCATCTACTCAAGTGGCACGTTTTAATTCCGCGCATGTTTGGGCGTACATGCATACGTAAAACTGACCGCCCGGCAACAGCGTCGGCATGCTGAATGGATATCACGTAAAGGAAATGACTAATCGCTCTATTAGCTTCTGAGCACGCACCAACTACCAACTGACTGACGCGTGATTACCGTTGCAGCAACGCTGGGTCAACGTATGTGAGTGTCATCGGAAACAAATCGATTCAGTATGATGTAACTACATGGAGAAATTTCTCTCTAAAGAGAATCAGTATTTGTAAATCAATGCGTTCCCGTGCTGTTGTAATCATGTTCTCCCTTGAAAACGAGAATAAAGACCGCAGACTATCCAAAAACACTTGTCGTACATCAAAACAAGGACTTCAGTAGTACATACATTAATGTCATATACTTATGGAGTGAATGTGGTCACCACAACCTCTGATATCATCATCATCGACAGCATGACATCAGTATTCAACATCGATGCTTCACTGCCGTACAACTATCATTTATTTGAAACATTTATTATGATGAAAATAAAAGTGATCGGGGAAGGGACTTAGTGCTGACCTCCTATAACCATTCCGAGGTGCCTACACTTCCAGACACCCATTCAGGCAAACTAGATAGTACGTCACAATATGAGCACCACTAACATCGATTAGCAGCCGTATCTTGCACGCTCCAACCAGGTGGAGTGAAGATCCCGCGGTCCGCATCGTGGAAGACGAGTTTCACCGGCTTTTTGCACCCAAAGGTTTTGTAATCTCTATACCCCTTTGCCGGGTAGATGGTTGTCCACCCCTCTGAATTGGGCAGGGAAAAGAGCATTCTCTTGGGTAAACGATGGTTCGGAATGCGCAACAGATGATGCTGCACACCAGAACCTCTGATAACTGATACGAGAACCGGAAAATACGAAGAAACACCAGTGTTTCGAAGTAATTCAACTGCCCATTTGACATCGACAGATGTGGAACAACTCCACGTGCGGCTCACGTCAGTTTCGTTAACAGGGTCCGCATATGCAGTGGCGCATAAACAAGAATTGTTTGAGGAAGTCAAGAGACGTCACGCTTTAAGGTGAGTTTTACTGAATGAAACCAGAGCTCAAATACAGGTGAGTAAGTTGAACAAATAAAGGCACAAGTGTGGTAGAAGGAGTTCGTGTTACCAAGGGAACAACTCTGTCGAGTAAGTCAGGATATGATGGAAAGTGATCACAAATTGCACACGAGTGAGACACGGATCGGGAGAACAGAGAAAGATTAAAAAGACACGAAAAGAACCTACACAAGCAACCAGGGTGCGAAAGGTTGATCACGAGTTAAACCGAAAAGGCCAAAAAATGCACTCGGAGAGGAGGGGGCGTAGGACGATACAGCCTCAAACAGCTCACCACCACGCATTAAACAGGAAGGACAAGACTCTTGCCCTTGAGGACTGAAATAAATGGGAAGAGGGGAAAATTCGTCAAGTCCCTGTCAAATGAGTCGTTGGGATAAACTGGTAAACATAACGGTTGCGGGTGACAATGAGCGTTGGTGCAGACCATTTACTACAACCAGTCACAACCCAGACAATTCGAGAATGAGAAAAAGCCAAACAAAAGGCGGGGCACATCTGTTAAGGGTTTATTAGGTAAAAGTATAGTAGCGTTTAGATTTTACCCGGTAAACACAGTAGGCCGCTTCATATCAAAGTGTTTCGGTCAAAACTCAACTGTAAACTTTTCGTGTGGCAAGAATTGACAGGTCACCCGACTCTTTCATCCGTAACGAAAAAAATCGCTCAGCTATGACGCTCTTCCGGTACATAGCTGCCATGCCACCAGAAGGAAGCACGAGGGCTGGGATACTGCCAGGTCGCCCAAGCCTAGACAAGGGAAGTCGAGAGGTATAGTTCGGATCACGGAACTTCCGGTCCGTAAACTCTTGCTCTGTGGCTGTATAAAAAGAGACATCTGGGTATACTGTTTAGCTACACCCTTCCCTGGGCTCCTCGATACGTACTTCAGTAAAAGCCCGAATAGTGCTAACACGAGTAAAGCGCCCGAACACATTCAGGACAAGTCAAACTGCAACTATTCACAATTCCAGATGCCCCGGAAATGGACGCTTCCTGATCGATTCCCCCTGCTCCTTATGAATTCTCACAATTCCTTTGTTACTTACTTCTTGCTAACCCAATTCACTCGTTCAAATGGTTACAAACGTGTGAATTGCTTACTGAAAATTCATTGATCCCACTGTGTTCACAACCGTCTTGGAGTAGAGTCAAAAAGTAACCACCACAAAACTACGGCTTACTTGTTCGAATGGCGGTTCGCTCACTTTCATATTCGGGGGTTCTGATGACGGAGCACTGTCGTTTTTTTTTACCAACATGACTCTAGCGCTCAAATCGCTAATAATTCCTCTTCAAGAAAATTTGTTATTTATGACCACTAGCTCGAAGAGGACCAGAAATTTTCTATTTTATGGTTATATATTCTTACTGGATTTGTCAACTGTACGCAGGGATGCAAGGCCCACTCGTCGGGCGCACATTGTCAGAATGACTCCAGTTAGATGAATTTATACGCCTGCAAGGTAGCTTTCCATGAGGGGGCGAGTTGGGAGTAGAAAAAAGGTTGGTGATTTTCCCATCGGTTCTGATTAGTTCCCTAAATACGACGAGAACAAAAGGAAACTAAGAAAACGTAACACACCAAAAGAAACATTAATGCACTGGAAAACCACAAGTCACTGTGTTAGATTGACATGTTACGGTCACGGTAGTTGTGTGCCGAAACTTCTCGAATTATTGGAGCCTCGAAGCAGGAAAACAAACTACCGGACAAAGGCACTGACCTTTCGTAACGTAGAGATAGAAGAAGTCGATATAGAGTAGGGTCTGGACACAACCCGCCACGATTGCAATAAGATCGTACACATCCTCTGTGTAGTAACGATAGATCCAATTAAGCAAATACATGGCCCGGTACGATCCCAAGGCAAAAAGGTAGTGTGCCGTAATCGTTTCGGCCTGCCCAGTACTGCTGATCATGAATAGCTGTGGGAGGATCGCGACTGATTCCAGATAGATGGAGAAGGTCCATAGTACCTGTTGTTGATCGGGAGGGAAGAGAAACAACAAAGCTTTCGATCCAGCGACATGATAAGGATTTACTAACTCCAGACTCTTTCAATAAAAATATCTATAAGTTCTATTGTGGCGATAGGGCGAACTACATGCAAGCTCCGCTGGCAATTCAGAACAAGCCATTATATCGAGAAGTGTATCCTAGGCCATGGGTACAAAAACTTTGCGCTTCTATAGTCGGCCGTCTAGCAGCAATCGGAACCGTTCCGTATCAGATTTACTCAGCCCACGCAAACAGTTCACGTGACAAAGATTATGACAAAAATCACAATCGGTATTAAATACTGGGGCGTCTTCGATGTGGTAATACTGTTACCTCACCTTCTCAATGATGTTGTGCTCCACGTGACTACAAAACGTTGCACACAAACCTCTGATATCAGAAAAACTCCCTTGCGTCCCTTTAGAGAAGGTCCTAGAGAAATCCAAAAATTGAACTACCAAAATAGGAATCCGTACATAAGGAGAGACACCAATGTCAGACGGATGAGATTAAAGAGGGTGGTAAATAGTGTCACGAGAGCGATTAATGAACTGGGATTGTGAGGGGATATTCTGTGACTGGTCTCCATAAGCGCAACAGCGCGGTCCCATTAGGGCGTGCATTTCCGATCTTATGTTTGCAATATCATTTCAGGACGTTCTAAAGTGCTCACATCGACAATCTCTGAACGGATACCCGCCCTGAACAACATAAGCTATGGTTTGGATCATGAATAGGTATGTATGTCATGGTCAGGTCGCCCTCTGCTTGAAGCATCTGCCTCATAATGTTAACTAAATTAAGACAGATAAATTTCGCCCTCTTTGGGAGCTGCAGTGTGCAAACAAAAAGACATACGGGCTGTGGCACATGCTACAGGAGTAGAGCTTCTCACGAAAGGCGTGCCCGTCGATCCGGGTCACACTCCGAATCAACTTCCCAGGGAAGCAGTTTAATTCTGGTCGCAGTGTTTGTGGGAACCTGGACTTAAACTCCAACACCTCTGGTGTTTGTTGCTAAGCTATTCTCAACTAAGTGGAGATTTGAATGTTAACCGCGGAAGACACTAGACCAATCAGTATCCGAATCACAAAAATAGGAACTGCGATCTCTTATCTTTGACAATAGATGCTGCGCAAAAGTAGTACTGCTATCACGGAAGTTAGTGGCTTCGTGCTGGGGGCTTGGGGAGCTGTCCTCGCTCGATCATCACTGTTGAAAGGATATCTCACAGCTGAAGCAGTGTGTACATAAATGCAGAGGTACTTCGCCATGGTCCCCGGGATTCAGCATAAATTTTTACTCCAACAAAAAAGTTGGTATGACCGCAGCAACGTGTACTCACGGCCGCATTATTTACACTACCAACATTAATCAACAACAGAAGGCACTATTGGGAAGACAAGAACAAGGGTGGTTCCTGTTTGGAGTGCTGGACATGGCGAATGTTGGGGGTTAGCAACCCAAATGAGTCTCGCGCCAAACGTAGTTCAGTTGAGCTTTTGATATTCTCATATCTGTTGTGAAATTGTGCCCTTCAAAATACATGCCTTCAAAATACACGTTATACAGTTCAAGAAGTCCTTGCCGAGAAACTCTATCTGCGGTCGGTTGCTACTGATCGAATGTTAACACTTGAAAGTCAGAAAAATCAATAGATAGGACGTTGAAAATAAATTGTATCAGGTCGGATAACATTCAATACCATGCGGGTTTCAAGGGAACAGGCCGAATGCTTAGTTCGGTGTTTTTTTACTGCAGGAGAGGTAAGTCTGGTGAGGTGGCGTCGTATACCTGAATCTCAATAGACGTGCATCAGCATACAGTAAGGGCTGTTTTGTTGCGTCTGAGACGTGGTCTCTGCCATCAACCAAACTGAGACGTCTTCGGATGCTCGATGACCGTAGCTCATGCAGACAGATTCCAGTGAATCCGTAAGCACGAAAATGATCAAGGAGCAATTAGCAGCGTGTTTACGGGGCGTGTATACGGGTAGTAACGAAGATCAACCCAAGCAGAGAACATTCCGCATAATGGCTTAAGATACCAGCTTCGTTACAGGCAGTCAAGAAAGCTTCCAGATCACCAGAGGTGTACAACCGGAAACAAGAAGTCACTGCTGTAGATAGGTACCACATATTAACGGGTGGGTATCGGTGCCATGCAGCAACTTATAACGAATGTGGTAGCTGAGTGACATGTAGATGTTAAAGCTAACAGAAATGAGGAGTGAAAGATGCTGTCAATTCTTAAGAAAAAGTTACAATGGTTTATTTGTAACATTCTTTCGGCGCCCAGTTCCCATGTCACGCGAAGGAAGCAGGAGAGTTCTGATACTACCAGGTTTCCCAAGCTTAGACAGAGATTTTGGAGATGCCGGAGTTGGGTTGCCATCACCAGCCTTCTAGTCAGTAAATTCGTTACAAACGTTGAGCCATCTCACCCCATTTCCAAAGAAAGTGACTTCTAGCATCGTTGCAGCCTTAACACTCTGGAATATCCTACGCATTAACGGAAGGTATTGTAGACAAATATGAAAGCAGCCTAGCATTTGAATCCAAAGGAGTCCACTTCGAGTAGCTTTGGACTGTCGTACTAATATGCCAGACCCAGAATGCGTCCGCACGTTCTGTAGTTAGTGAAAATTTGATTTCATTCAGCCCACAGGATGCACTGCCCCCTCTCCCCCCAAATGGAGGGAGACAGTGGTTCAACAGTTCTTAAGCTGGTATTCCGCGCTAGTGTCTCTATCTAAGCCCACTTAAGACGTCAGACGGACGAAATACCACCGCAAATAGACTGAATTTTACCGCGATGACGGTTTTCACACCTAAGTGTTGAGGAGTATTGTGGTGAATCTGTGATAGACAAAGAGCTCCTTATCAAAGGTTAGCAAATAAGCAAGAGTGTGACCAACAGTCTCCATGTGCTCCAGTTGGGGTCGGAACATAGGTGGCGGCTTGCTGACAGTTAGGCATTTAAGCCAAAGACTTTGGTTGAGGACCTTAACTGTCCTCTTGTGTAGGCCAGGGCGCCCATCCAGTATCCCGGCCCACGTACTACAACAAACTGCACAATTACATATGACCTCGCGACACACAAGCTGCTGCTTAGTGTTATCAGCCGCCACCGCTCTTCTTGTAGGCATTAGGGCGTGAGAGTGAAAACACCCTACTACTGACGCCTTCCATCTTCATATTCGTTCTTCTCCCCCCCAATACCACGCTGTCAATGACATCTCCGTAAAAACCATCCTAAAAGACTGACAGATCCGTTCACCACGACCATGACACTTAGAAATGCTTCTTCAAATCCCGACGCTCGGCTCATCAGGTAGCCTTCAAAGTTTACACTCTGGAACAAACTGGACAACAGACTGCTCCCGCATGCACGCTTGACTCGCTTTCTACTGATGTGTGCTGGCGGTCGGTTGCGCATCCCTAGCGATCCAAAAGAAGTTCTGACTGGTACGTCTAGGGTTAAAATTGTTTTAAGACACCAGCCTGAAGTATCCGCTAATTGTCGCCTCTGTGCGGCCAGTCTGAGAGCTTCCCGTAAACACGCCAACAACCTCCTCCCATTCATCGTATTTGTTTAGGTCCCAAAAGTGCAGCTTTGACCAGCTCAATTCAATTTATCAGCTAGAAAATACGTACCATGGGTATATTGGTTTCAGTTTCGGCCACCGGAAAGTGGCACAGCATCGTAGGTACAGATAAGCATCACCATTGTCATCAGAGAGAGAAACATCACTGTTAACACTGATGTTCCACTACCGTACAACCACAAAGCTCATCTAGTTATATTTAAAGCCTTAGAGTGGAAAGAACAGAAAAAGAGTGGATGAGGGATGGGAACTAGTGCTGACCCATGTTAAGCATTCCGAGGTTCTTAAACCTCCAAGTACTCAATCAGGCAGTCTGGAATGAAAGTGACAACGGTACGGACATCGATCAGCCGCCATTTCTTCCAATGTCTCTAGAAGTGGCGGTATTCGAGGCAATGGCATGTTTCTTTGGTTCGGGAACTGGGTAGCTACGCATTAAAGGCGATAACCTTGATACACGAGTTCCACTAACTACGCGATCGTGCTATTTCTGCCAGTGTCAATAAACACTGGTGAGTTGGGTTCCGGGGCGCCCCTTCAGGGGCGCCGTAGTTGGTAACCCGACTAAATTTAACGTTTAGGGATTTCACACTTCGTTGCCGGGTCATACACTGGCTGGGACCTGCGGAGACGAGAGAGTAGAGAGACATCAGCAGTAACCTGTTTTCGCTTACCCACCCTGCTGTATGCGGCAAGTAATGGGACCCGACCAGTGGCACCATGAGACGACCGAGGTGGCATGGGAGTATTGTTAGCTGCAACTGTCATGGTTGCACGCGAGGTGGAATACTACCAGGGCACCCATTCCTGGACAAGAAGACGAACCGAGTCCTCGACCAAGGCCTTTGGCCCAAGGACACGACCGCAAGGCAGCGATGTTTGGCGGGAAATGCAAGCGCATGAGAACGTTTTCATAGAGGGTCTGGAGACTGTGTTAGCCACACCTCTAACCGTTGACTATCCTGGTATGAGAGACTGTGAATGTCGCAAAGACACCACCCAGTATAGCCCAATGGGTCACAGGGGCACAAAACCCGTCACACCACAGTAAGGTCCGAAGAAAGCCCAATTTTCTGAAGATAGACAAAGTTAAAGGCAGCTTTCAGATCTAGAAGAACGGATGTTGGACGTTCGAAAGAGCGGTGATGTTCCAAAACTTATCTCATGGTAAAGAATATGATCGACGCGTCCTCGACACAGCAGAACCCAGCTCCATTCTCATGAATCTCCCTCTCGATAATCGATCAACCCGTGTGAATTAATGTTCAGAGAGCACCTCAGATGCGTCGGATACCATGTTGAAAACATGGTGGTCTTCGCATGGCGTCCTTGCGTCCTTTTCGAAGACTTGGACGATGGTCGAGGCGCCCCTTTCCACTGGTATCGTTTTCGTCCGAAATCTTCCGTTGAAGCGATATCTGAATTTATGCTGCTGACGGTGGTAAAGCATTGGCGTTGGACGCTGGTGTTATGCTACTGGTGATGATGTTGTTCCTGACGGCGAGCTGGCGTTCCTTTCCCAATCGGGCCGCTGGGTTTTTCCAAAGATTATGTGCGTGGATTGCCGTTCCGTCTTCCTCGCATATCGTTTTGCTGATACTTGTCTTCTTTTGGCACGCCTTCGAAATCCACCAGCATTCTGTCATTCTTCATGTTCTTGATTATCCGGCGTTTGAGGGATCTGCTTGCGACGTCATGGCCGATTGTTGTTGACATAGCTTTTCTGTTAACAATAAGACTTGCTGGTCTCTACCATATCTATCTAGGATATCCAGCTAGCAACACTCGTGCCACATCGGCCGTCGCGTGGTCCCATCAGCCACGTCACCTTACTTGCTGCATACAGCAGGGCGAATAAGCGGAAACATGCTACCGCTGGCGCCTCCCTTCTTACACTTTCACGTCCTCCGTTTTCCACCCCACGCCTCCCCCGCACCAGAACTGAGCGTTTTGCTCGTTTTGCATTACACCCAGCTGCAGCTTCTGTACGTCCAAGTTCAGTCACAATCCTAAACACTTCGAAGTCTGTTTCCAAACCCCGAAAGACTGTCTACTCAGCCGTCTTTAATGTTCGCTTATGTTTAGCTTCCCCTGGCTAGTTTCCACACTCCCCGTGGTTGTGCGAAAACTTTGAGAAAGTCGGTCGACTGGCCTTGTTGGCATGGAGGCACCTTGTGGAGCGAAGTTCCAGCCAGTGTAGCCCGCTGGACCATGGCTGCACTCAAGCCCGACCACTACGTCAAGGTGACGGCTTTAAGTCGGAGAGGCAAATGATTATATTAATCTGTCATTCTGTGGATTAGTTTAGGCATGGAACAATGGCTAGGAGACTGTCAAGTGGGTGGAAACGAGATATGGAGTAGGGCCGATTAGCGGAGAGCTGCAGGGGCGAATGGTGCTTTCCGTTGACCAGATTGGAGGGAATTTCGTCGATGTACCCCATCTTGAGCTTTTGATTGAAAAGTCTGAACCACAAGGTAGTGCGAGGACGTAAGGCTTTGTTTGGGAACCCTGTGCCCCTAGCCTGTACTCAAAACTTTGAACCATCAGGCAGTGGTTGTTAGGGTTTTCATGATAGGCCTTCACCGGAGCCAGTGACTTAATAGGCTGATAGTCTTGGCTGCGGAGGGATGCCAAGGGCCTACATCCATTAGGACTTGCAAACGGTACAACCACAAAGAACAATCAACACACCTCATATTCGGAGACGGTTCTTCGACGTATGCATAGCTCCTTTCCCAATCCCCCCACTTAGACGTCCACTGACAGACCTGTATTTACGCACCAACTTATCAGCTCCCGCCTCCAATGCGCAGCTACTGTCTTCATTTCCCAAATCGATGGACGAAATTGTGGCAGCTGCAACCACTGTACGACAAGCAGGTGATGTTCACAGTTGATAATGATGCCCCCTTATCGTTCCATCTGAATACTTGTCTATTTAAACATGACAATTTCTTCAGTGTGCTTCAAGTCACAAGTTTACACTTATTTGTTTAATCTGAGTAGGTACTCAGACGTTCGCCTGCTCTTGGTTTCTTTCGACACGCTCCACCCACACAGACGCAACGCGGGTACTGTTTTTGCTTTCTGTTCTCGACTGTCCTGCACTGAAGCTCCATCAACTATAATTTTCTTTGACCAGGGTCCTCTGTCGTGACTGACCAATTCAATCTAATCACAGATAAAACCACATAAATATTCGTTCAGCCGTAACACCTTTGCGGTGTAGTTACCATGTCATTTTCGGTAGGTATCGGTCTAAACGGTATGTGCGAAGATGTTAATCAAATCGCTTAGGGTACTACTAAGGAAGAATAACTTAAATAACAGGTATAGTTACAAACCTCCAGGGGTGTTGCATTGTGGTTAACGAGAACTGCAAGTCCGCCGATAGGGACGATGAAATAAGGCAATCTGAATAGACTATCCGTTGTCTCCAAAGTCTGTTTGAATTTGGAATACATGAAGTACACGGTCAAGTAAGATGACAAGATAAACACGATCTTCATAATCGTATTATATACTGAGACGACGTAAACGAAGAGGTCCAGATATCTCGTCGTGAAGACCAGTGCGAACATCAGTTGTGTCTTCCCTGATAAGCCTGAGAAAAGTATGCGGATTGAAACATTGAGCAAACCGACCTCTACATGATCTAGATGAGTAAATTTTCAATAGAAGGATGAAGATAGCTAGCAGATGCGACAAGTCACCGGCTAACCTAAATACATTCATTCTATCCGCATGGAATTTGGTGAGGGAGCAGCCGCGCGGTAATTACGTGGACAATTTCAAAATGACCTCTAATCTCGTGTTCCCTTTAGTTCAGTCGGCATGGAATCACGGATACACGGATTGATACACAGGCATTCATTCTCATGGAATTTGGTGAGGGAGCAGCCGCGCGGTAATTACGTGGACAATTTCAAAATGACCTCTAATCTCGTGTTCCCTTTACTTTAGTCGGCATGGAATCACGGATACACGGATTGATACACAGGATAGAGACTATTGCCCAAGTTTCTCGGGTCACTTTTGTTCTTGTCGGCCAGTGGCTGTCGTTCACCTGAAAGGCACAGGTGAAAAAAGGATGTAGCAATGCTCTTTATGTTCTCAGCGCGGAGCAGTATGCTCGCCAGCGCGAGGATTCGCATAAATAAATGACTAATAGTGCTTTAAATTGGGTTCGAGAAGGAGCGTGTACAACCGTCGGAGGAAGGTCATTCCACGCAGCTACTACCCGAAATGAAAA
>NW_008751978.1:204876-206456 GCF_000715545.1 Opisthorchis viverrini | reverse complement strand
TACGAAACTGGTGACCGACTATCGCCTGGCAGCTATAGGCCTATAATCCCCACTAGCGTGCCGTGCCAGGTGATGGAACGCATTCTGAAGCGAGCCATCCTAGATCGCCTTACTTCCAGCAATCTGATATCTCCATCTCAACACGGATTTCTCCCAAACCGTTCTTGCGTAGCAAACATGCTCGTGTTTATGGACAGCTTAACCCAAGCCAAGGACGAAGGACTCATATCGAATGCCATATTTTTCGACTTCTGAAAAGCATTTGATAGGGTCCCACACGTCCCGCTGCTCCACAAACTCGAGTCTTACGGGATTCAAGGGAAAATCCTTCGCTGGATCAAGGCGTTCCTATCAGACAGGTCATTCCGAGTGAGAATAGGCTCAACCTATTCCTCTTCAGCGCCGGTCTCCATTGAAGTTTCTCGATGCTCCGTCTTGGGACCACCCCTGTTTCTTATCTACGTCAACGACCTCCCAGACGTTCTTGCGAGTCCATGTTTGCTTTTTGCGGACGACTTGAAATCCTGGAGTTCCAATGCCAGTGCCCTCCAAATGGACGTAGACTCTGCCAAGCAGTGGTCGTTGGACTGGCACCTTCCTCTGAATGATGAAAAGTGCGTCCATGTGTCGTTTGGAGGGGATTCAGCGAATGCCTTTGTTATGCATGGTGAAAAGGGACCAGAAAACATCATGAGGATAGATGCCAAAAAAGATTTGGGCATCTGGGTCTCCTCAAACTTGTCCTTCTCACTACACCATGAGAAATCGGCCAAAAAAGCATTCGGCATTTTACGGATGATCCGACACACCTTCTCCCGTATTACTCGCATGGACTTCCAAATACACTATGGGGCCTACGTCAGACCGCTACTGGAGTACGCCAACCAAGTTGTCTACTCAGGACGTACGAAAGACGTCATCCTCATTGAGCGTGTACAGCGGACCGCCACAATAATGGTTACCGACCTCAAATCCATTGACTGCGAAACGCATTTCGCGATTAAAGATCTCCTTCCCCTGGCGTACCGTGGCCTCCGAGGGGACCTATTACTTACTTATGCCCTGTTTGAACAAAGCTCGGCCGACAAGTTTTTTACAACTGGCCCTGAAAATACACGGCGGGGACATTCACGGATTCGCGGACTGATACACAGGCTTGAGGCTGTTTCCCAAGTTTCCCGGGTCAGTTTCGGTGTTGTCGGTCAGTGGCTGTCGTTCACCTGAAATGCACAAGTGAAAAAAGGGTGTAGCATTGCTCTTTACGTTCTCAGCGCGGAGCAGTATACTTGCCGGCGCAATGATTTGCATAAATAAATGTCTAATAGTGCTTTAAATTGGACTCAAGAAGGAACGTGTACAACCGTCAGAGGAAGGTCATTCCGCGCAGCTACTACCCGAAATGATAAACGTTTTGTCTAATGAATGTATGTGCTCTGAGCTTGAAAATTTTCCCACTATGTCCGAACCCGGTGTTTGCTGGGCCAACGGTAATAAAACCTGTTTGCGAAGCTTTCTTCAAACAGGGCGTAAGTAAGAATTAGGTCCCCTCGGAGGCCACGGTACTCCAGTGGAAGGAGATC
>NW_008751978.1:195462-204852 GCF_000715545.1 Opisthorchis viverrini | reverse complement strand
TGTCGGATCATCCGTAAAATGGCGAATGCCTTTTGGGCCGATTTCTCAGGTGCAGCGAGAAGGACAGGTTTGAGGAGACCCAGATGCCCAAGTCCTTTTTGGCATATATCCTCATGATGAGTTCCGGCCCCTTTTAACCATGCGTAACAAATGCATTCGCTGAATTCCCTCCAAACGACACATGGACGCACTTTTCATCATTCAGAGGAAGGTGCCAGTCCAACGACCACTGCTTGGCAGCGTATACATCCACTTGGAGAGCACTGGCATTGAAAGTCCAGGATTTCAAGTCGTCCGCATAAAGTAGACATGGACTCGCAAGAACGTCTGGGAGGTCGTTGACGTAGATCAGAAACAGGAGTGGTCCCAAGACGGAGCCTTGAGGAACTCCAATGGAGACCGGCGCTGGAGAGGAATAAGTTGAGCCTATTCTCACTCTGAATGACCTGTCTGATAGGAACGCCTTGATCCAGCGACGGATTTTCCCTTGAATCCCGTAAGACTCGTGTTTGTGGAGCAGCGGGACGTGTGGGTCCCTATCAAATGCTTTTGAGAAGTCGAAAAATATGGCATCCGATATGAGTCCTTCGTCCTTGGCTTGGGTTAAGCTGTCCATAAACACGAGCATGTTTGTCACGCAGGAACGGTTTGGGAGAAATCCGTGTTGAGATGGAGATATCAGATTGCTGGAATTAAGGTGATCTAGGATGGCTCGCTTCAGAATGCGTTCCATCACCTTGCACGGCACGCTAGTGAGGCTTATAGGCCTATAGCTGCCAGGCGATAGTCGGTCACCAGTTTTGTAGATTGGCCCGAGATCTCGCGTTAATTTGTGACGGTGCTTTGATCTGGGTTGCAGATGCAGCGTGGACCACCGTCGGAATAGGGGTGTTTTAAGCAGAAACTACCCGAAATGTTGAAATGTTGCTCAATGAATGAGTTCACTTCGAGCTTGAAATTTTTGGCCACACCTTGTTCAAACAGGGCATAAGTAAGAATAAGGTCCTCTCGGTGGCGAAGATACTCCAGGGGAAATAGGTTTGGCACCATGAGACTCATTTCCTAGTTCATGGATTTAAGGCCGGCAACCACATGCTTAGCAGCTCACTGGACGCACTAGATGAGAGTTAGGTCCCTCGTGCGTCCTGAGTAGACAACTTATTTGGCACATTCAAAAAGCAGTCCGGCGTTGGCCCCGTAAAGTATATTAGATGTCCATGCATGTAATACGGGAGAAGGCGGGCCGGATCATCCGCAGAACCGTTATTGCATTATGGGCCGATTTTTCATGGTGCAGTGTGAAGGATAGATTTGAAGTCAGCCAAATACTCAAATATTTTTGACATCTACCCTTGTGATGGATTCTAATCCCCATGTACAACGAAAGTGTTCGCTTGGTCACCTCCAAATGCATATGGACGCACTTTTCCCATTCAAAACAGGAAGCCTGTCCAACGACCACTGCTTTGCAGCGTCTACATCCATTTTGAGGGCGCTGAAATCCGTCTGAAATCAAGTCGACAGTAAAAAGTAAATGGGGAAATGAAAGAATATCTAGAATGTTGTTGAAGCATTCCAGACGCGGAGCCTTGGGGAACTCAACCGTAGATCGGCGCCGGAGAATGTTTGGTCTAGTCTTCTTTTGCTCAGAATGTTCTGTCTGAGAGAGCACCTTATTCCAGCGTAGAACCTGCCCTTGAATCCCGTAAGGCTCGCGTTTGTGAAGCAACTAGACTGGTGACACACGATCAGATGCTTTTCGGAAGTCGAAAATAGGGCTTTCAATATGGGTCGTCCATTGTTAACTTGGTTAATGCCCATAAATATAAGCACGTCCGTCACGCAAGTACTGTTCGGGCAAAATCCGTGCTACGCCGAAAATATTAGATTTTTGGTACTAGATTGCTTTGAGATGGCCCACTTCTAAATGCTTTTCGTCGATTTACACGGTACGCTGGTGAACCTGATGGACCTGTGGATGCCGGATTTTCGTCTGTCACCATTTCCGTAGAATGGCGTGACAGTAGCTTCTTTCCAAGGAGAAAGTAGTTCGCCTCGTTGAGCGACCGATAAAACGCCAGGGAAAAATACCTTGCCAATGTGATCGAGGTTTCCTTGGGATTCTTAGAAGTACTTCATCTGACCCTAAAATCCTGAAGGGATTTGTTCTGTACAAGAGTTGTCCGATGTACTCCCCTGTAAAGACCAAGCTGGCTAGAGGCTTTCGCAGTTACGTGTTGACAAGGCTGGGTATGATGAGGTCGCTGGGGCAGAATACAGGTCTTTATAGTATTCTCGTTAGACTTCCGAAATCACTGTTGGGTTACTTGTGGGTTCCCCTTGGTCATCGCGGCCGCATAACCACATTCATTTCCCCGAGACCTTAAATTTTCGGAGTCGGGAGTTTTGCACCAAGTTGCTCTGATCCGGTCGCAGGTTCCGGTGAAATGTGGTTCACTGCTTTTTGTTTAAGTGAGGACGTTCTCAAGGCCACTGCCTGTCTTTGAGTTGCATGTAGTCAACAGCCTACAGGATATACCACGAAAATTAGTCTTAGCATATTTCAGCGGGCCTCAATGTTCTTCAAAGAGGAGGTAACATCTACAAAATACTCAGTGCAATTCCCACCAAAGCGGCAAGATGAATAACATGTTTGCACTATACTCGTCAGACGAAACTAATTAAATTATTTGGTTCACAGAAATTATACACAACACAGGATTTAGGAAGCACGCTTTGAGTTCATTATAATGACAGAAGATAAATTGACGCATCATGCCGTGTTGATGTGAGTATTTACCTGTGTGAACAATCCGATACGAACAACCATTCAGGAGATAGTGCAGCCCCTTCTGATATCTGTAGGTGAGTTACCAACATCTTAGTAAGGGCTCTTTTCCAATGGAAACCATGACGTCAGTAAGTTGGGTTGAGTCATAAAGCAAAACAACATTGCCGGAAAACATTCCATATACTACCTTCCATCATGATAACCGCAAGTGCTTTCGCTTATCTCGGCAACATATCCTGACTGCTAGGCCTGTGTTTATATACTACGCTGCTTTAGGACTTATTACAGCACGATAACTTTAATCCAACAGTCGAAATCGGTCCCTCATGCCCATAAATGTATGCCATGTAGCTGACCTCGGCTTATTATAATAAGCGTCGGGTCAATATCTGTCCACGCTGATGAATAAAAAGCCGCAACTACACAGGATAGCCTAATCCAGTGGCCAACAACGGTCGTTTGCAATCATAAATGTTGTTCGTCTGCCAGGCCCACGCCTGAAAAATATACAACTACCATCGGTGAATTATATTTCTGCTTATTGGTTGCGTAGGTACACAAGTAATGTGAAGTCACTCCAATACTTTTTCTTAGGAAGCCGCTTTTGTTCTTCAGGGTTTCTGAATTGAAGAGTGTACAACCAACTGCAATTTATGTACAACTTTGGCAATGTCGTTGAAAATACATGATTAAACCAAATATTTCTGCCACTATTTCCTTCCTGCTCGTTATCATACCCGCTTGCCCACTCGTTCCTCAACCGGCAACCACGAACAAATTCCTCATTCGGACCCAGCCGGGTCCAGGACGCGCTTCTGAACCTTATGTTCGGATTTCACCATCTCGGTGTACTCTCACTTTGAGCTCTCCACAATGTTAATAGTTTTCTGTACATTCCCAGTCCTGTGTCGTATGTTAACACTAACTCTTCACCAAGGAACATTTACACCTCACCCCACTACAACAGCGGCACCAGTGAGTTTCTACAGCATCACTCTAAACCATGATTCCGATATTCCCGCTACTATTTGTCCGTACTGCTAGTCACTCCACTTCATCACCTGCCAAAAATACACGAATCAAAAGAGCTGCAGAGAAGTCATGTGCAACAACATAATGTGATACCACAGCGACACAAGAGTCAAAATATGTATAATATCGGTTTGATAGAACATTTAAACTTTTCCAAAGCGCCTTTCAAAATATTAGCCTGACCATCAAAATAAGATGTAGGCGTGTCTGTATGAACGACCAATGGGGAGTATCATCCGCTCCGTGGACGTTAGGTGTTGACTTCAGTGACCGAATAGACTGTCGTAACTTTCAGCAAACGGCGACTCTCAATTACTCTTCACTTCACTAAATATTGATTGCAAGCGCAAAGAACCGGACAGAACAAGGCATAGCGCGAGCAAAGCAGTCACTAGGGTACCTTATTCTGAGTGTCGGTCTGCGCCAGATGTTACTTTTCTGGTTCTGTTAAATAGGAAGCATGTAAAAGGACAGGAGCTTGTGCGTCAGTTCGTCGCTCGTCAGATAACGTCAGGAGACGTAAATCCTACTGATAATTTCACGGAGTTTGCAAGCAACAACCTGAAAGATCTACAGCACATCGTGTAGACAAGTTAATCAAAGAGTACCCCCGACAGGTAGATTTCCTGTGACCCAAGACAAGGAACCATAAAACTACCACCGAAGTCTCCTACCCAAGAAAATGGAAAGAGCAGGCCACACTTCCTCACAAGCAGAGAATCGGCAAATCCGTTGCACTAATACAGGTGATCGTTGGACTGAAACGAACGATTTTGTGGGTCGCTTCTCGGGTTGAGTTTACGAAAGTCGTAAGAATGTGACAGAAATCGCCAAGTGGGCCTAAATGAGAGAATAGACCTTCCTAAGTTATGATCTTGGTTGTACCGTTAGAAAAGCGGCATGATTATGATCAAGAGGGCTGATGGGAGACTTTCGACGGGAAACATCAAGATGGTGGCTTGTTACTTCGACGTTGTGGTGGATATGCTGATTCCCCCCACCTCCTACAACCGGTAGTCTCTCTTGGTGTTGTTCGAGGTGACGCTTGAAGATAGAAGACGCTGTATTCCGGCCGAAAACTTAATTGGTCTGAAGAGTTATGGGAGTCGAATGAGCCATTCGTCAGCATGACCTTTGTCCCCGACATACTGATATCACGCTTGATCTCACTGAAAGAGCGTTCGAGCAGATATTACGATCGCAATACGTTTTAGGCCGAGCGCTTACCCGGCCCATCGGAAATCAGCACGCCATGCACACTAGACTGCATGTAATTGCACGACTATCTAAGTCTTTCGTGGGAAGATGCGTTTGCCAGGGCAATCTCTGGACAAATCACCTAGTGACTGTAATAAATGTTCAAGTTCTTTTGTGAACCGGGTGAATCGTGCAAAATTTGTCAGAAAATCATGATCGTCTGGAGACGGAGCGAATAAGGGTACACCGGCCCTGATTTACAAAACGGCCAATAAACTGTCGAAGAAGAAACAGCAAAGAGTTGCAGCAGTCCACCGATGCGATGCATATCACCACTCAAACATACAATTAGCTTGAAAGATCAAAAACCTTACAGGAATACAGGGCTAGTCCCCAAAGGCTTTTTCGCCACGCAACACTCGTGGCTTGTGGCCAATTGCCCTGCTTCGGAGACTGGCGGCTATTTTCAAAAATTCACATTCTCACCTAGGTTATGGTATTGTCCCAATTGTGTAAATTTCAGATAAACTGGTTCACTACCTCGGAAGTTTTACTCTTGTCAGTTTTTGTGCTTCATGTCATTTACTACACCGCCTCTCTGGTTACTTATATGTTCCATGTTCTATATCTCTTGCATTACATCAGCAGTCACTTGACAGGCTTAACGAGTCATTGATCACTAGGCTAAGTGCACATCCATGCCTCATTTGAGCACCTGTTGTCACCGGACTTGTTAGCGTGAACATCAATATTTTTCTATTAATTTACTTTATCTTATTTTATGCCTCCTCAACCTCACCAAGCCTTACTGATTTTATCCTATTCTCTTCTCTTCCCAAACTTTTAGCTTCACTAGTGCCTGCTTTGAATGCCCATTAAGGTCAGCATCCACTCCATCTGGTTTATGTCTCTTGCATCTAAAGAGTTCTACAACCACATCAAAGCTACCTATGATCCCACATTGGATTTGTCCTATTTAAATGGGTCCCCTTGGTCAACCCGAAACCCTGCTGCCCACAGAGGAGTACATCCATAGGCCAATGATCCCAACCAGGACTGCTCAGAAACCGGAGTATGTCAGTGCAATGATGGCACGGTATTGCCATATTTTATTTATGACGCATCCATAACCATTTCTTCACCACACTTGACTATGCCTTCTTCCTTACGCTTTTGCCCGTAGCTGTGAACGACTTCTTTACCTGGTTTCAGCCTCCTCTGAGACGACTTTTTTAACTGGCTGAATAATTCCTTTGGTTTTAAACATTTCGATGGACTTTCAGCTTGTACTCCTTCAAAATGTCAATTGTTTTCCATACAGCGTAATAATGATAATGTTTATTCCCAACTTGTGTGTGGCATACCGTCTGGCGTGATCATAGTTTTACAGTCAGAACGGAGCTTGATTGAATGATTTATGGGGGTACAGATTGCACAAAATGAGGACAATGTCACAAACAGTGGGGAATATCCGATGATATAGTAATAATAGGTTATTTCCCAACTTGTTGGGAAAGATGGGCATGAGGTTCGACTAGATCAAAGACAGTCAGGTGGCATGAACTAAAACTGAAATCCATTGCTGGCCATGAGTGACCTTGGGTTGTTAGGTAAATGACCGGAATCACAACGAGCAAAAGTGGAGATGGAGATGAGATAATTCAAATTAGGAGCACATGACAAGTTTTGTCACAAAATTGTGGTTTAATCTGAAATCAAGCATCTCACTGGTTGCACTGTTGTAGGGATGTCAGATGCATGGAATAGGTTGGATTAGGGAAGTTGCTAATACACAGGGCGACCTGAACTCCGTATACGGATTTGAACTTGTGCAATAGGCAAGTCGAACTTGCAGCAGGAAAGCCAGGCTAGGCAAATCTGAACGAAAATTCATTAGGTACGGAATGGCCCGTCTCAGGGACCAGGCGGGATGAAAAATGCTCGAAGTTGTGGCTACAGGATTGAGTGAGCGAGGGGTTGCGGTCGAGATTCTGGAGAAGATAGTTGCGGGAGTGCCATCTCACTGGGTATGACAGTTCCACGCCATCATCGTACTGACATGCTTTAGTGCATCCTGTCCCATGCAACAGTATTTGCCGACTCTCCTAAGGAACATATACACCTGACACTTGTCCATAAGCGACCCTGGTGAGTCTCAGGCAGTTTTTCTACACACTGTAATTTTGGTATTTAGGATACTATATACCGCATTGCAAATTTTCCAACTTCATAACGATAATATTAATGTTTGTTTCCAACACGTGGGTGACATACCGTCTGGCATGATCATATGTTTCCGGTTAGAATGGGGCATGACCGGGGAATTATCGGGCATTGCGGATTGCGCGAAAAAAGGACAATGTCATAAACCGTTGGAAGTATTCGATGAGATAATGATAATAGATTTCTTCCCTAACTTGCAAGGAACAATGGTCATGAGGTCCGACGAACTCAAAGACGTGAACCAAAACTGAAAAACCATTGTTGGCCATGAGTGACCTTGGCTGGTTGGGTAAATGGCCCCAGTCACAACGAGCAAAAGTGGCAGAGTCGGCGACTTGCGGTCTGGATCGGGGAGCTGGTGTATAAAGACCACAGGAGCGCAATGTCATTATGATATATAAGCCGGTGCCGAGCTACAAATGGTCATTCTTCGCTTGCTCCGCTTGCGGTTCAAGTGCTCGCAGAACGCCGCCAGCACGGTTTCAACGACAGTACGGCCAATTTCGCCTATGCCGAGTACCTCATCAACTGCTTTGTTGTCAGATAAGATAGTTAAATGCGGTATACTGCCTCGTAGGTTCACAGGATGTATCCTCGGACGAAGAGAATGACCTGCGTACGTTTAATTGACTAGCGTATGCTGCGAACCGAAGTTTGAATGCCCAGCTTTTGTTTGGATTGTTGCGATGTTTTAATTCATCCATGGAAATCAGAGACTATGTTCAGAAAAACTATTGAATAGACTTGACCGGTGATGGTGTGCGGGTCCTGCGCGGTAAACTGCGCCGCTTGGACTATCCTGTATGTGATCTGCAGGGTATCCGAGATGCGCTGCGCCCATTTGGACCCACGGAAGTGTCTGTTTGTGGTGACGGGAGTTCGAATGTTCTTTCACTTCCGCTCGAGCGTGGTTTGTTTGCAAAGTATGGTGATGTAATTCAGGCCGATTCAACCCACCACCTCCAATGCTACCACACGCTGTTGTGGGTGCTGGGTGTTTTTCTGCCGTAAAATGCCTTCTTTCCTCAATGCACTACGGCAGTGGTAACCAGGATGTCTTTTCCGCGAGCCGGGCGAACGGGGTTCTGGTCGTTTCCATTTCGTTGCCTAGCACTACTTCTTTCCCCATTTACTTTCCAGGCACAACTGTGGAGCATTTTTTATGATCGTTCTTTGCTTGCAATCAGTCATAATAAGATTGTTTTCCTAAAATTGGTTTCATATCTCCCAACAACGCAAGCATCACGGCAGCCAAGGCATCCAGGCCTTGCGTTAAATTAAAACATGCATAGGTGAGAAAAGGGGCGTGATTTTCCGGTTTCGCCTATAGCCTCAGAGTGGTCCCGAAACCTTCTAGGACAACATAGGGTCGCCTCTAACAGCATACATTCAGCATTATGTACAATAGCCCGGGAGCCTAACTGTGCCTGGAACACTTATTACGCTTCATGAGTGTTTCATGTCACGGTGTTACTAGTTACGCAAATGACAGAAATATTATTTGATCCGAAAATTATATGACAGGGGCGCACCGTGCACTTAATATCTCTTCTGTAGAGTCGCCAACGAAGACGGAACGAATGATTTCCAGCCACAACTGAGTTTCAAGGTTCAAAACATACAACTGTGAAGTAAGTTGCTGCTGCTTTAGGTATAGCTGATACCTGTCGTCAACAGGTGCATCAGAAGTTTGTGGCCATAGTGGCATTCCAAGCTCAGCGTACATTGCGGACCAAATACGTCAACAACTGCTTACATTATTGTGTGTGCTCAGATGATTGGCGAACCCTTCTTCATGCCACAAAGATATTTTACGTTAGGAGGTGAACGACCAGGAATAGAAAATAGGTAGCCACCCAGTAAACAGGCCGCCGGTGGGCATCGGTGCACAAAGGGGTGGCATGTTACGCTTTTAATGCCACAAATTTCACGTTAGGAGGTGAACGACCAGGAATAGAAAATAGGTAGCCACCCAGTAAACAGGCCGCCGGTGGGCATCGGTGCATGCACGGGTGGCATGTTACGCTTTTCACCGGTGGCGTAATAGCTGCAGCTCTGACTCAACCACAGACACTACCGTTGATCCTTTGGCTCCGAAGGAGGCACCGATAGTCCTGTCATTATAAATCAAAGATGGGGCTGTCCAT
>NW_008751978.1:193075-194725 GCF_000715545.1 Opisthorchis viverrini | reverse complement strand
TAGGTTCACAGGATGTACCCTCGGACGAAGAGAATGACCTGCGTACGTTTAATTGACTAGCGTATGCTGCGAACCGAAGTTTGAATGCCCAGCAGGAATGCGTTTTGTTTGGATTGTTGCGATGTTTTAATTCATCCATGGAAATCAGAGACTATGTTCAGAAAAACTATTGAATAGACTTGACCGGTGATGGTGTGCGGGTCCTGCGCGGTAAACTGCGCCGCTTGGACTATCCTGTATGTGATCTGCAGGGTATCCGAGATGCGCTGCGCCCATTTGGACCCACGGAAGTGTCTGTTTGTGGTGACGGGAGTTCGAATGTTCTTTCACTTCCGCTCGAGCGTGGTTTGTTTGCAAAGTATGGTGATGTAATTCAGGCCGATTCAACCCACCACCTCCAATGCTACCACACGCTGTTGTGGGTGCTGGGTGTTTTTCTGCCGTAAAATGCCTTCTTTCCTCAATGCACTACGGCAGTGGTAACCAGGATGTCTTTTCCGCGAGCCGGGCGAACGGGGTTCTGGTCGTTTCCATTTCGTTGCCTAGCACTACTTCTTTCCCCATTTACTTTCCAGGCACAACTGTGGAGCATTTTTTATGATCGTTCTTTGCTTGCAATCAGTCATAATAAGATTGTTTTCCTAAAATTGGTTTCATATCTCCCAACAACGCAAGCATCACGGCAGCCAAGGCATCCAGGCCTTGCGTTAAATTAAAACATGCATAGGTGAGAAAAGGGGCGTGATTTTCCGGTTTCGCCTATAGCCTCAGAGTGGTCCCGAAACCTTCTAGGACAACATAGGGTCGCCTCTAACAGCATACATTCAGCATTATGTACAATAGCCCGGGAGCCTAACTGTGCCTGGAACACTTATTACGCTTCATGAGTGTTTCATGTCACGGTGTTACTAGTTACGCAAATGACAGAAATATTATTTGATCCGAAAATTATATGACAGGGGCGCACCGTGCACTTAATATCTCTTCTGTAGAGTCGCCAACGAAGACGGAACGAATGATTTCCAGCCACAACTGAGTTTCAAGGTTCAAAACATACAACTGTGAAGTAAGTTGCTGCTGCTTTAGGTATAGCTGATACCTGTCGTCAACAGGTGCATCAGAAGTTTGTGGCCATAGTGGCATTCCAAGCTCAGCGTACATTGCGGACCAAATACGTCAACAACTGCTTACATTATTGTGTGTGCTCAGATGATTGGCGAACCCTTCTTCATGCCACAAAGATATTTCACGTTAGGAGGTGAACGACCAGGAATAGAAAATAGGTAGCCACCCAGTAAACAGGCCGCCGGTGGGCATCGGTGCACAAAGGGGTGGCATGTTACGCTTTTAACCGGTGGCGTAATAGCTGCAGCTCTGACTAAACCACAGACACTACCGTTGATCCTTTGGCTCCGAAGGAGGCACCGATAGTCCTGTCATTATAAACCAAAGATGGGGCTGTCCATGAACGCACCGGGCCATGAGCCAAGGGCACCCACGGATTCACGGATTCACGGATTGATACACAGGATCGAGGCTTTTGCCCAAGTTTCCCGGGTCAGTTTCGTTCTTGTCGGTCAGTGGCTGTCGTTCACCTGAAAGGCACAAGAGGAAAAATGATGTAGCATTTATCTTTATGTTCTCAGAGCG
>NW_008751978.1:189676-192143 GCF_000715545.1 Opisthorchis viverrini | reverse complement strand
TGAGAAGTCGAAAAATATGGCATCCGTTATGAGTCCTTCGTCCTTGGCTTGGGTTAAGCTGTCCATAAACACGAGCATTGTTGTGACGCAAGAACGGTTTGGGAGAAATCCGTGTTGAGCTGGAGTCAAAGAATATATCGGGTGCCTTATCTGCCGAACACAATTCCAGTGATACATGGCCTTCAAAGCATTCAGTGAGAGGAACATAGTCAATTACACGTAGGCTACTCCTTTCATTATAACGAATAACGGATTCATAAAGTGTGAACGATGCTGAGTGCAAACGGCCAACATACCAGCGTCAGCTGCTAAATCCGGGCTGTTCTGACTAAGTGCTTTTTGTTACCACCAGTAATCCCAAATATCACCTTCCTTTGGAGATACAGATAACTTTAGGAACAAAACGTAAGATAGCACTTTTTACAACAGATCTATCTTAAACTGCCAGGAATCGCATACTGTTTGCGTTCACTACATTCGCAAATCTGTTAACGATGTAAATTTGTAAAAGATACAACCGCACTTTAATTCTTCGTTTCATTTGAGAGCGTCAATCATAAACTGCAAATCCCCCATGTTGGCAATTTTGAATGTTTCTGCCATCTAGGTTTCAACCAAGCAGAATGGAGGCGACGCCGCAGGTCACGTGATTGCAAGCTCGAATGACGGTTTTGGACTTTAGTTCAAACTGAGCGGCCATGTCGTGGCAGTCCTGCTGCCCCTGACGATTCATTATTCTGGCTCCACACTTCCTGCAGCTTGAAGCTTTTGCTTTGCTTCTTGCCAAGTTCAAGGGAGGAAGCATTTTGTTAAACCCTCAATCGTATTGTTTTTGCCCGCCACTTTTAAACCCTAACAACCAGGTCTTGTGTTATCTGATAGTTCCCCATAGGGGATAAAAAGACCTTGTAATTTTGCATCCCTACACATGCCACCTCAGGTGTGATGAAGTCTATTTCTTTAATGCTCACTGTTTACGTCACCATCCCTTTTCCAGTAAATCTTCATTAATCGCAGCCCCCCATCAGCCATGCTCTTATTCTGACTGTAATACTATGATCGTGCCTGACGGTATGCCGCCCACTAGCTAGGAATAAATGTTGTTGTTATTATTATTAATGAGAAATCCCGAGCTCTCCGATATTATCTGACGGCTAGGCGTATTTTATCGTCCAAGTTTTTCAATAACTTATCATGCCGAGAGATAACAGGGCAAAAGTTCCTAATGGGAGAAGCAAGGTAGAGAGAGGTCAATGTGTTCTTGTAGAAAATATTACAACTGCGTTGTGTCTGACGAGAGGAGGAAGTCGTCTCAGTCCCGGGAGGCCAGCAGGGTCGAAAAAGGCAGCGAAATATCGGTAGTCAGGGGGTGAAAGAAAGAGGAACTCGGGGAAACAGTTTCGCTAAACCTGACTGCGTTGCACGAACCGACACAGTGATCGCTACCTGGGAAGAATGAACCAGCTGCAGTCGTAGCCAGATGACACTCAATTGAAAATATTAGGTCTGAGGTGTATTGGCCACGGATGTGGCTGTGTACAGTCTGGGACGAACCCTCCACACTAAGTTGGGCAATCAGCGATGCGTAACGAGTAGGGCACAAACTGGGATACCAGGAAATGTCCGGTAGGTTGGAGTCACCCAGCACGAATTTAGACGAAAGAGGAAGTAATGTGCAGCTAGAATAATACGGGACAAGTCATCTATAGAAGCGAGGGGAGGGGTGGTGGTAGATAGATACTAGTCTAGGTCGTTTGGTCCGTTCCATGGAGATCCAGATAGCCCCAGGAATCCCTTCTAAGCTGGAATTATCAATGAGGGTTGCACGAAGCTCCCATTTGGAATAGATTGCACAGCCTCCACCCCTTGAGTTCTCACGGATTCACGGATTCACAGATTGATACCCTTGAGTTCGGATTCACGGATTCACAGATTGATACACAGGATCGAGGCTTTTGCCCAAGTTTCCCGGGTCGGTTTTGTTCTTGTCGGTCGGTCAGTGTCGTTCACCTGAAAGGCACAAGTGAAAAAAGGGTGTAGCACTGCTCTTTATGTTCTCAGCGCGGGGCAGTATGCTCGCCAGCGCGAGGATTCGCATAAATAAATGTCTAATAGTGCTTTAAGCTGAGTCTTAGAAGGAGCGTGGACAACCGTCGGAGGAAGGTCATTCCGCGCAGCTACTACCCGAAAGGAGAAAAAATTTTGTCCAATGGGTGTGTGTGCTCTGAGCTTGAAAATTTTCTTACTATGTCCCCACCCGGTGTTTGCTGGGCCAACGGTAAAAAACCTGTTTGCCAAGCTTTGTTCAAACAGGGCGTAAGTAAGAATTAGGTCCCCTCGGACGGTACGCCAGGGGAAGGAGATCAAGCATCGCGCGACGCGTTTCGTAGTCCACAGACTTGAGGCCGGCAACCATTCTCGTGGCGGCCCGCTGGACACGCTCAATGAGGGTAACGTCTTTCGTACG
>NW_008751978.1:184938-186788 GCF_000715545.1 Opisthorchis viverrini | reverse complement strand
TGCATTCTTAGCGCCTGAGTCCTCCAATGCCTTCGAAAGACGCTCTAATTTCGCGTCGAGTATCCCGATTAAAGCGGAACACTGACAGTGGTCTTTCGGCATCTGCACTGGGGATTGGGTACCGTTTCGGGGGACTCTTCTCTTCGCTGCGGTATGCATTGCACCCTTGACATAGAGGCAGCTGGCACAGACAAACGGGTCAGGAGAGTTGGCTAGTCGGCTTATTTGGTCGTCCTGTAAACCCGTGCATTTGAAATGCCACCAGGCCTTGCAGGCGTGGCATTGCATACCGCGTTTGACGTTCGACGGGCAGCCATTCCGCCCACATCTATTGTGGTCTACCAATGGCTGCGGAGGGCGATCGGTATGGATTGACGTCATGTTTCGGACTAGATGTAAAATAGGTGTGCGCAAAATATAAAGGGTTATCACTCAAATGTTTTGTTAGAGTAATAAAATTCAACAATTACTCGTGTGTACTCTGTGAATAGATTGAACAACGAAAAAATTTTCACGAATTTGCACGAGGGAAAAACGAAACCGATTTCGAACGTACCGCGCGAGTACATGTCTGGGCGGTGAATATTATAACCAGAGTTTGAGACCGCCATGTCTGGAGTTTTAACTGGGAGCCCTGTTTTGGCCACACAGATCAGACTTGTTTGCGGAACAGCGATAATCGCACGGAAAGCACGGAATTTTGACAGCAGTGAGTGAGCGTTAAACACAATCATCGATAGGTCCAATAAGGAGCACACGACACTAATTAGGAATTTAGTAACTTCGTTTACGGTAGAGTCCGATACTAGAAGGAAATGGATACGGGAGGCAAGGGTACATAAAGTAGAGTTGGCCAGGCGTGTCTTCGGAAAAGGTCGAAGTGTATTCACCACTGGGGGTGCAGGGGTGAGTAGTGACTGGAGCATGTTTGAATCTACGGCTGAAGGTAGAGCATAAGGTTCATTATGGGGTAGGGTATATCTCTTGAAGACTGGTGCGCAGTTTGAAGCGTCTGGGGGTTAGCATTATATGAAGTCACTTTCATCGGCCGGAGGTGTGGAGAGTGACATGGTGCAAAAAGCGGCGGTGGTTGTGCGGGGATGGGTCGCGTCTAAATAGTCTAGAGTTGGGACGGAAGTGGGTGAGCAGGATAGTAGAAGCACTTAAGGGCCTGAGCTGGCCGCCGGCATATGCAGATGTGAGGTTTGGAACCCACACATGGTTTGCGCGTGGTTTCGTCTCTATGGACAGCTTAAACCAAGCCAAGGACGAGTAGAAGCACGGGCCTGAGCTGGCCGCCGGCATATGCGGATGTGAGGTTTGGAACCCACACATGGTTTGCGCGTGGTTTCGTGTCTATGGATGGATTAAACCAAGCCAAGGACGAAGGACTCATAACGGATGCCATATTTTTCGGCTTCTCAAAAGCACTTGATAGGGTCCCACACGTCCCGCTGCTCCACAAACTCGAGTCTTACGGGATTCAAGGGAAAATCCTTCGCTGGATCAAGGCGTTTTTATCAGACAGATCATTCCGAGTGAGAACAGGCTCAACCCACTCTTCTCCAGCGCCGGTCTCCATTGGAGTTCCTCAAGGCTCCGTCTTGGGACCACTCCTGTTTCTGATCTACGTCAACGACCTCCCAGAAGTTCTTGCGGGTCCATGTTTCCTTTTTGCGGACGACTTGAAATCCTGGAGTTCCAATGCCAGTGCCCTCCAAATGGGTGTAGACGCTGCCAAGCAGTGATCGTTGGACTGGCACCTTCCTCTGAATGGTGAAAAGTGCGTCCATATGTCGTTTGGAGGGATTCAGCGAATGCCTTTGTTATGCATGGTGAAAAGGGACCAG
>NW_008751978.1:165092-181911 GCF_000715545.1 Opisthorchis viverrini | reverse complement strand
TTAAAGCACTATTAGACATTTATTTATGCGAATCCTCGCGCTGGCGAGCATACTGCCCCGCGCTGAGAATATAAAGAGCAGTGCTACATCCTTTTTTCACTTGTGCCTTTCAGGTGAACGACCAACAAGAACAAAAGCGACCCGAGAATCTTGGGCAAAAGCCTCGATCCTGTGTATCAATCGGTGAATCCCTGAAAATATAGGTCCACTGCGAATATCTTGGACATATAGTTGTTCCCTCACCTCGAGTCACTCATGGCTTTGTTACCAAGTTCAAACAAGCTCCAAGCTGGAGCCGCTAGCCTACAGCTTCCCAGTCCCGTAAACCTCTTAGGAACCGACCGAACTCGTTTAGACGTGGTGGTTTGTTTGAAGCCACCACAATTTTTTCATCATAGTAACAGTAACATTTAAATTTATAAATATGCACAAAGTCATACGCGGGAAATGTGTCATCATAGGTAATTGTCCCCATGGTCAAGTAGAATATTATTCAGGATCATCTGCATCTGGAAAGTCATCAATCGCTCAAACTTTTGTCAGCGAAGGCAAGGAATTCCCTAGCAATTACTGTATGGTAACTGCATAATAATAAACATCCACGTCGGTTCCTAGTCAACTTCAGCAGAGCTTGTAGTAAAGAATATGATTATTCCTGAAATAAATGACACAGTGGTAAGTCCATATGTCTTGAAGCTGGGCACATTCATCATTCTTGGCTAATTGTGCCCTCAGGAAATATATATTTATACACTACCCGGGAAGGATGTATACAGTAATTTAATCAACAAATATGTCGATCACATAAATATGTTAATGGTGGTTTTCGACGTCACGAAAAAAGAGAGCTTTTCCTCTGCTCAATCAGCTCTCGCCAGATTTCATCCTGATGCTCATTGTCATTCACGACCAAGTAAATTTCACTCATAATTGCCGTCATGATGTGTATATATGTAGTCGTTCTAGTCGGAAACAAGATGGACTTGGAAGCCAGGAGGGTAGTTTCGAGAGAAGAAGCTGAGAAGTTTGCGGATTCGATTGGTATTCCTTACTACGAAACCTCCGCGGTAAGTTATAATAAGGAAAAAAATTCCAGATGGTTACAGTGGAGAACCTCACTTTGTTGGTTTATCGAAGTCACCAGTAGTTCTTGAGAGATGAAATTTCTAGAAGTCTTCTGAAATAGTTTGGTGGTCTGATGATAAGCGGATAATCTAACTGTGAAATCCTAAATAAAAAGAATATAAAAGGCAATGTCACTGTCTGTTTGACCTGAAGGGATGCCTAACAGAAAGGATCCTGGCAGAAAAGTGGAGCGATGAGATCAGTCATGATTCTATTCTGCTTGATTGATGTAAGCTCAACCTCCCTGGCGGTGTAGTGTGACGCAATTAACCAACGTTAACTCTCGAGGGCCTATAACTTTCAAGGGGCAGCGGGGCTGAAGCAGGGATAAGAGTGCTGGGACCGAATAAAGGATAAATACTGGTGTCATTCGCCACCTGTGCACAAACCTCACTGTCAGTGTCAGTGACATCACGTCCCAGTCTGTAAAGCCAATAACTCGAGTGTGAGCGTGATTAACACGCAACTCATACGACAGTACGTGACAAACGCCAAGCCGCTTCAAAACTAAGTGCAGATGGTGCGATGGTCTTTATATCTGTCTCCAAGGTGATATCCATATTTCTTGTTTCCATTTTTTTCGGCATTGGTTCTTCACAGAACGCACGAGGAGTCACAAACATGCTTGAAGTGTAGCAGACCGATAGGGTACCTCACGCTCATCCTTATTTGAGACGGATAACAACAGAATTGAACAGACTTAATGAACGGGTAGTCCAGGCCGACACTAGAAATATCCA
This sequence comes from Opisthorchis viverrini, assembly GCF_000715545.1. Classification (NCBI taxonomy): domain Eukaryota; kingdom Metazoa; phylum Platyhelminthes; class Trematoda; order Opisthorchiida; family Opisthorchiidae; genus Opisthorchis; species Opisthorchis viverrini. The sequence goes on along the minus strand of NW_008751978.1, from coordinate 180,046 downwards.
AAGTCCTTCTGAATCAACACTTAACAGCATGTAATACGGATGCAATGCGAGAGGTGGGAATCTGGAGATCAGAAGACGTAGTCGGATCAGTATGAGGGGACAGATACGGAACTGCGTTCGATCTTTCCGTCAAAAATCAAGGATGAAAAGAGCCGTGGGATTCCTGCTTTGAATCCAACTGTGACACCTCAAGCATTAAGGTATGTACTTCAACAAGCTGCCGATGTACTGTTTTGGCCCCGCCTTCACTGAATATGTAAAGCAGACCGTTAGCTCTTTCAAGAATGACCTTAACCTCTAACTACCTAGTGTTGAAAAGGTGTAAGGAGGATTACGGCATTTGGCTTGAAATCCTCAAACCATACCTCGGATGCATATTTTCTGTTGAAAATATCCTTTTAAGTCTTTAAGATGTTCTACATTTGCCTGTCCGCGTTGGAAGTGAAGTGGTTGCTTGAATTTTTGAGGCTGATTCTTCTCAGGTGTTTGGTGGTGGTCGTTGGTCCAAAACGCATCTAACTACTGGTAATCAGTAGAGTTGGAATGGATTTTTGGGTACTTAAGGTCAATAACCTTAAACAACAGGTTTCTGTAAAATATGGCCATCAGTTGGTGGTATTTAAACCGAAATTGCAAACGTTTCCAATCCATTTTGGGGTCTGGTACCCCACCTATCAAGCCAATGGTAAAGTTGGCGACATCGGGACAAGGTGGACCTCTGGGGTCGAAGGTCTCTTGTCGGAGCAAGCAAATCGGGAGGACGCAGTACAAGGAAGTAAATAAGGAGACAGAGTATCACAAAACCCCCAACGGAGTGACTAGCTGACACCAGTTTAAACTCAATGAAATATGGCCATCACACCTTGACCAATCAAGCATCCTCTTAGAGTTTGGTTATATGCCGGCAGCTACTATTCCAACCCCGTTTTTCCTGTCTTTTGTGATTCCGGCTTATTCGTGAGGAAAGCCATGGATAGTGATGTAAAAAATCTGTCCTGTAGAGAATCACCCTTATTTTTTCTCCCACTAATAAACATGCCCAACGAATGTTTACAGGGTGCAGTCCGATCAAGCTCATTTGCCCTGAATTCGGTGTGGATATTCTAAAATAATTTATCCTTTTTTACGATTTTTTATAAAAGCCAAAATGTGACATCAGTTTTCTATGTTCCTTCTTCTGGATTTCAGAAAGATGCTCTGGGTGTTGAAGCACCCTTTCTTCATCTTGTCAAAGAGTACCACAACCTGTACATTAGGAAAATTGAAACTTTTCAAACCCTTGTTTAATCGATACGTTTTTCCGGTGCGTGATTCCAGTTTTGCAATTAACTATGTAAATAAATACACGAAGCTATTTGTTATGCTCCATTTTCACTTTCTACAGCCGAACACATCAACTTGGTTGTATATTTATCTTACCTGGAACATTAGGTTGCTCACAGTCGTCCCATGATTGCGGGCAACGCCTATCTCAGGCATACATGCTGAGGAGGTTTGGCGTCTTACTGATAGGTTTTTTGTTTACTGCGCTGAACGGGTGAGCTCAAATGTAATCGATGCTATGAATCACTGATAGATTCACTTTTGAGGCAAGGACGAGACAGATTTTCTACTGATACAGGCGTGAGTAAAACATAAGTTCACTTTCAAGCAGTGCACTGAAGCTGTCTCATCCCTGGTGCTTCCACCGAGTTGTACGGTAGCTGTGTACACTAAGCGCGCCACAGCAGGAACATTAGGACTATATGTAATAACATTTATTCAACCATAATGGAAACGGTTGGTCTGTTCAGCGAGTCAGAGGTACCGTAAGAATAAAAAACATCAGTTGTTTCTTATTGGTGCAAGTGAGTCTGTTCGAGTGAGTGATACGGTGTGTGTATGTAGTGAATCCGCCCGAATCTTGATCACCGGTCCCGGCTCCGCGTCATTTTTGCAAAAACACACGCCGAAATCCAAGAAAATGATGTATTTAATTGTATTTCAAACGGTTGTTATGACGGATTCCGCTTACTCTGTTTGGAAATGTTGCAAGAGCCACGGCATCCACAAAATGTTTGCCTATTTCTAAATGAATTCAAGATTTTCACCTAAATAGCCGTGTTTTTTAAATAAGGAATACAGGAAGAAAGAAGCATGCAGTGATCAACTCAACAAAATCCAGGCAACAACGCACTGGCTATTACGCCCACTTCGTTCTTCACCATTTGAAGATAGTCTAATTCTCTGGTAAAAAGGCTTGGAACACGCAAAAATTATCTAAAAATTAGTGACTAGTGTAGCAAAACCCAATAAAAAGACGACATTGAACTCTTGAGACAATGCAAATACTGTCATCGACAACAATGATGAACAAGAACGGAGATGTTAAGCATGCTCTTCAGATACCAGTTTTTGTAGAGAAGCCTTTGGAGAGCTCAAGATGCTCTCTCAAACACCAAGACGCCTCCAGTTGAGCAAGTGTGGTTAACAACATTAACCGATCGACAGAATCCATCGTACACTCGAAGTCAAGGAACACCATTATTTTGGAGCGACTGTGCATATGGTGTGGCTCTAACACCTGACAGAGTGTGAGGATGTGGCCGATGCAGCCTCTGTCCAGTCGAGATCCCGCTTGATGCTCACGGGTCAGCGATTCGCGTGCCGTTGTATGATGATAGATAGTCACTGACGCCAGATGCCTCTTTACAACGTGAGTCAAAACTGTCACCCCTGTAGTCACTACATCCACCGCATACTTTCTCGAAAATGAGCATTAGTATAGACTCACCTTGGTCGTCTCTCTCCGACGCAGATGGGTTAGACAGACAGCGACCTGGAAACCTACTGGCGCCCTTGAGTAGGGCAAGTAAAAGTTTCGTCATGTCTGGGAGAAAGATGACTCTTGAGTAGAGATATACATTGGACCCCTTCCGAGGTCAATGGAGGCCCCATATTCACTGTCCACCTCTCTGTTGAAGGCCAGTGTTTCGAAATGAGAATAGCAGGTGGCCAAAGGCTAATCAAAGTTTCCGTTTGCTGGATTTCAGAGAGACCCGTTCTAATCCCTGATAGTGCCGCTTCCGGGGACCAATCGAAAGAATCAAGTGGAACCTCCTGCAGACACTCAAAATTTTTTGAATATTTCATTTCCTTGGCAATTCGGGCCCACCTGCCTTCTAGTTCTGTATGGACACTCAGCTTCACCTAACGTCGAATAAGACACCGAGTTGAATTGTGGTTGAGGCTAGGGGGAATATATCGCCTTGGTGGCCAGAAAAGCCACGGTTATACCAGAAGCCCAATGTCTAGAGGAAGCAGCGTATGTTGTACCGCAAATAAATGTCCAGACTTGTTGTGTTGTGCGTGGTCGAACTATGGGGTTACGCCTGCACTGTGCCTGCCAGACTACGCGATAGGGAGAAGACAGAGGACTGGGGACACGGCTGTATTGCCAGGACAAAACGTACAGAGCGTCTGCGTAAATATATAGGATGACTACTTGGCCAAATATGGTCGTTCACTTGTTCGCTCCGTACAGCCAATGGTGGTGTTTTGGTCGTGAACATTCTCAGGCCCGCTACGCTGGTCGTGTGTTGCTAAGTCGTTTGGTGAGAGCCGCCAACTCACCTACTTTCCGGACGTGTCGAACCGATGATAACCTTGGGGATGCGTCACTCTCTGCACATGTACTTTTTCTTCTGTCTGGGCGCGCCCTGACAAGACTTTAAGTAGAACTTTGATTATCTATTTCCAGTGGCCGTTAATTTCCAACACTGGGCAATCCGACAGATGTTCGAAGAGCCGGTTATGATGAATTCGTTTCATTTCCAAGTCCATCTGCTTCTCAACATTTGGGCGAGATGTGCGCGTTTTGAGTAGGTTTGCAAAGCACGACGAAAAGCAACAGAAGACAAGGGCAGAGTTCACGCAGATATTCCAGAATGAATACCAAGCGGTAACCGACCCTCCTCGCTGGTAACTGATTACAGTGTTGCCTATCCGGATTCGGGGATGACTTATTGGTCGGTGCCAAGTCGTCTACTGATTCCTCCTGTTTCGGAGTTTGGTACTTCAAAAGGCATCGATAAACATGCAGCAAACGATCTAGCTCAGCCTCTATCTACCTGAGCGTTCATTTCTCCAACATCCGCAATAATGTCTTGGTTTTCAGCATTTTTGAAAGGTGCACCTGAGGTTCATAGAAACTGTCTTTGGTAGATCCATAGCTGAATTACGTCGGGGCGTAGGCGGATGCGAAAAACAGGGAGCGATGGACCTCACTTGAGATTGTTTCACAGACATTGCCAAACGAACTGCGCAGGGGCAATTATCAAAGGGTATTCAACCAATTAGATACGTTCCCTCTTGATAGCAAAATACCCATCCCGCATATCCAGATGCAGCGGCCTCCGCGTTTCCAGAGGTGCGCAGCCGAAACTTGAAATAGAGAGGGTGCAGTCAGTTTAGTTTTAGCACTTGCACCCGGGATCCTTGTTCCTGACAGACAGCGTGTATCAATGCAGAAGAAATCCAGGGTGCGAGCAAGAGCCGCTTGTTCTCTCGCGTGTCTCAGTGTGTAAATAATGAAGGCAACTAAGGAGACAGACAGGCTTTGAAAACAGCCACTGAGGTGCTCAGGATTGTTAATGAAGTCGGATTCGCAGAATTTGCAGCTGAACAAAGTGTGTTGCGAGCGAAGCGGTCAATCCTAGACCTGTGGATAGAGTAATAAAATCGGAGAGGTGTAGGGTAGACGAGAGACTACGTGAACGTGTTAGAGTAGAGGTGTCGGCAGCAACCTGTTTTTTCTTATCCGGTCTGCTTGCTGTACGCAAGCATAATAATAATAATAATTATTATTATTATTATGGTGACCCGGCTGGTGAAACCACGTGGTGGCCGATAAGGTCTGGTAATGTTTTTGGTTGTACCTTTTAGCGTTGCCCCAGATCACATTCCTTAAAATTAAACTCCGAAAGCCAAATTATATTGCCTGGATGAATTTGAACACTTTATTTGAATTTCCACTGCATTCTTAGTTACAAAGAACTCCGTCTGAATTTGAGTAGATGCGCTTATACTATGCAAGTGGTCTTTATCAAATAGCCTTTGGGCAATATGTTTTGCGGCTACTCGAGATTACTGCAGACAGTGGAATGTATCAGAAAGTCGCACACCGTTTCGGATACGACTCTGGTCTCACTTGCTGGGAATTTGTATCATGTCCTCGACAAGCCAGCTTTGAAAATCAATAGGCCAATTTATTACCATTTTTGACATCACCTCTGCTCGAATGTAAGCTTGTGACCTATAAATCACACTGTGAAGTTCTAGGAAGAGGTCATACGTTTCAATGGGTTGTGATGTTTCTCTTGATGTATTAGAGTAGTATCTAAACGACGTTTTGATGGATTTGAATCCCAGTTATGTCTGTTTATGAAAGCCAGTTTCAAGGGAGGTCATCCCATTAAAAGTCACCTTTGGTTGATTTGTCGCCTCGAAGTCGATTTTAGATGCCCTCGAAAGAGGTGTTTTTTAACTTGTCTGAAAAGGTTGAGGTGTATTTAGCAAGTATTGTCAATCCATCGTGGCAATAATAAATGCATGCCAATATTCGGCAATAGAAGCGGATTCAGAAAGTGCGCGTCACTTTCGATTTTTTTCCAAAAAAGAAATTAACCTGCAACGAGAAAAGCCATTTTTGAGCGTGAGTGTACACTTAAAAATTTCAATCGAGTGGAGCCCACTTATGTTGAAAAGTCATCTGTTTCAACCTTGTTTGGAAACATCAGGATCGCGCGTCTCACGGAACTCCATGAAGTTCCGAATCTTTGCCATTCCTTCTAATATATGAAACCCAGGATGTTCAGCCATGGAGAGAGAAGCAACACAGTGGTTAACTCACACGTAGGATACAGCGTTACTCATTCTTCAATCTCGAAATGTACATCATTTGATCACGTGTCGACTGGCTCGTCTAGTAAAGAGCTCATTCCGATATTGATTGAGTTGTTTTTGAGAGTAAAAAACATTCATTTCATAGAAGACGATACTGCCATGAAATTTTTACTTCCAAGTGATAGCGTATGCCCTCGTTTTACGGTAAAACCTTTAGTCACGCAGTAACTTGTAGCCGAACCCTCCTTGATGGTGTTCGACGGAGTAGCTGAACTCAGGAGAGTGGAGTTCCCCAGTCAAACGACCAAGTATTTAGTATTTGCTTTCAATGAATATGAATGAATGAACTCTACTGAAAGCGGGTCTAATCCCAGGCCAAAAAGGCACCAATGGACCGTGATCTAAGACTAATTATGTTGCAGGTTCTTAACCAATAAAGGTTAATTTCACCGATGTATTTATAAAAATTCGCCCCAAACTTGGAAGTGAAAAAAACAGTCAAAGAGGAGAGCGAATCCCACTGCGTTTCAAAAAACACATCTTAGCTCGTCAGTAACGTCAGTGAATTCAGCGTACACCAAAGCCTTGTCTATCTTCACAGGCTGGTCAGGTGTACATTAGTTCCCTTTCAAACGCGCGGTCAAACTGCGGTCATTTTTGACGCGTTTTCTCCAGGAAAGGAGACCTGTTTTATCGTACGTCTGTAGCGTCAGCACCCTTATTTTCCAGTTACTCGTTCGAGGATCTACACTACCATCAATATCACGAGTGCCGAGAAACACAAACACATCCATAGCATATTTTGAACTTGTTTCACTGTGTTTTCAGTTGGTATTTTTCACTCAGGATAGTGCAGCTAAAGATGAAAGGTCCAAAAGACTTCCTGTGTGGCCGGGTTTGAACTTCACAACATACTACTGTGTTTTTCAGTTCCACGAACTGTCTTCATTATTCCAAGTTGTTGTCAGGCAGACTATCGAGTATTTTGCTTATATACGTCTGATTTCAACTCCCTTAGCTCCCAGTGGTGAACGGGTGTATTTATTAGTACATTCTTCGAAGTGATTCTATACGGTACAAATAAAGGCACCATTTGAGGAATGCTTCAACAAACCCGTCCAATTTTCAAGTGTTTGCTGCTACTGAGCAGTATTCACCCATCAGAATGATCTGAATCCACGTGTCAAATTTTCAATGGAGGTAAAGTCACCTTAGGGTTCACCGGCCTTCTTAGACTGCATGACACATATGGCCGGGGGAAAAATAAAGACCACAGTGTACGAGAAGCCAACCGACGCTGGGGCAGTTTTGATCTACTCGTCTGCCCATCCGAAATCGGTATTTGCTGGTATGGCCTCATCAATGTTTAGGCGTGTAAGGTCCCTGTGCACAGAAGTAGCTGATCGGACAGCGGCCCAAATTGAAGTAAAGAACAAACTTCGGGGTAGTGGATATCCAGCTAGCTTGATTAGGCGTCAGTTGCGAAGAGTGTTGGTACCGGTAGCGAAACCCAACGGGAAATGGATTGGGACCGCTGTTCTTTCATACAAACCAGGGAAATCGGAGGCCATTTGAAGAATTCTAAACATTAGAGTAGCTTTCCAGAGGGGGAACACTGAGCTCTGCACTGGTGCAATTGAAGGATTGCCTGCCGGCGAACAGAACCAGGGACTGTTGTACAAAATCAAGTGTAACGACTGCACTAAGGTCTATATAGGACAGACGACCAGAGAACTTCAGACAAGAATCGAAGAGCATAGTAGAAAAATAGACAGGCCGCCGAGAAACGCGGATGAATATCAAGTGTTGCTGGAAAAACTCCACAGTTGCGGAACACACACTGGACACGGGCACAAAATAGATTTGGAAAATGTTGGGGTTTTGAGGCCAGGACTATGGTCCACGTCACAGAGACTGATAGCCGAGGTGGTAGAAATCGCCGTGCATCCCAGTGTTAACAGAATAGAAGGCTTGGAACTGGCAAGCATGTGGAGAACGGTTTTGGATCAGCCGAGCTCACACGTGTCGGTGTCAGAAGGAGTTCACCAACACAAGTAGCTTAGATCTGGATTGCAATTAATCTCTTGGAAACATTTTGGAACCGGATTCTCATACCCACCTAAGATATTCTGGCGTTATTTAGATGACACGTTCTTCGTGATGAAACGAGACAAGGTTAGTGAGGTTACCGAATACCTGAATGAACTGAGCCCACACATCAAATTTAGTATGGAGATATAGTCAACTTCGGGTACACTGGCTTTACGACTGCAGCGAGCACACGTCCATTAGTTTTCTTCACTTTCGCACTCGCGGTTTGAACGAGGATCATCGGCTCTGCTACTGATTTCCCGGATCCTCTCCATGCGATTTAACATATGAGTTAACCATACTGGTTTTTGACAGTACTCATCTCAAGCTCACACACAAAACACGTATCTTTACAGAACTCACTAGAATTATCTCCTCACACTGAGCCAAATAAATCATAGTAGTGAAACATTTCACGAATTGGACAAAATGTTCTCTGGCTTGTTTTCCTTGAATTCCTCGAATACAACCAGACAGATTATTAGAATACAAATACTTGCGATGGGTGTGGTCCTCAAAAGCTTCCAGCAAAAAATTAGAAGCGACCAGTTCAAATAGATGGCGGATTTTACGTTCACTTAGCAGAAGACCAAATTAGACAGGACACTAGTATGTCCAAGTAGAACATAAGGTTGACGGAAATTCGGGGACTGTGCCTATCTGATGAGCCTCTAGAAGGACGAAACCGCTCGTGGACTGTCAAAGGGTTTTCAGCAACCTTGTGAGTAGTTTCCTTTACCAACAGTAATGCGATCATGGGAGATTCACTAGCAGCCTCGAATGCCTGTGGGGTCGAAGTGCTCCCGTGGCATCCGCTCACAGATATCGACGACGCAGTCGACATAGCTCTTCTGGGATATGACCCCGTCGTAATGCAAACAATATTAAATAATTTAAATAATTCTGCCCCACGGTTCGGCATGCGCTTCACACCTGGCAAAGTGTAAGTGCTACTCCAAGACTGGGTGGGCTCGAACTCTAGCCCCATGCTTGCGGATAAACTGACTGAGATAGTAGACAGGTTTGTTTGCCTAGGCAAATGTATCAGTCCCGGTAGTCTCACAAAAGATGATATTTCCATCCGGGTTAGGAAGGCCAGAACAGCTTTCGTGAACCTGCGTCACCCGTGGCGTAGGCGTGACAACAGCTTCTCTGTCAAGGGTCGAGTTTCCAAAGCTGCGGTGCACTCCATATTACTATACGGATCAGAAACCTGGCCGCTGCGCGTCGAGGACGGCAAAAGACTTTCAGTGTTTGACCATCGATGTCTTCGGAGCATTGCTCGAATCTGGTAGGAACACCGGATCAGCAATGCTAAAGTTCGCCGAATGGTATTCAGGAGAAATAACTCACCATTGATAGATGAACTGAACACAATGCATCGGTTGCGCTGGCTTGGCCACGTGCTACGTATGCCAGTCAACCGACGTTCTCGAATGGTGGAAGAGAGGCAGAGGCGGTCAAACAATGACTTGGCAGCGAAGTGTGAAAGCCATTACCAGCAAACTCAGCTGCACTGGTCATTGCCGTCTTCCTGGATGGGACCACGAGACGGGCCATATCAATGGTTAGAGATATTGTCGGATATGTCCCAGTCGCGCCCTCAATGGTACTCATGAATCCAAGCTATTGCCTTCTATGCATAGCTCCCTTGCAACTCCAACCACTTAACAGTCCACCTACAGTGCTGTATTAACGCACCAATTTATCAGCTCCCGCCTCCAATGCACAGATACCTACACCGTCTTCTCGGTTCATCGGTGAACGAAACTGCGGCAGTTACAACCACTGTACGACCAGTACGCGGTTATCACAGCTGACAATGATGATGATTTGTGTGAATCGTCGCATGTTTAGTGTGGATAGATTGCAAATTTCTTGCGGTAACCAACGGCAACCGATTGAGGGGTCTGGTCATATCTGTTTTGTTAATACATGCTGCGCTTTTATCAGGGAATAGACCCTGTTTAATAAAAGAGAACAAAAAATTTTCCACCTCATGCTGAAGAACTGTTTCCAAAGATGGGAACAGTCGTCGGAGAACGCGCAAGAGCCACTGGACTGACTGTACAACTGGGCTAGTGAAAAATTCAGCTGAAGAAAGGCGCACATTACTTGGATTTGTAGAACCCGTAGTTTCGGCCTTGTTAATATTAGAAAAAACAGGGCCATACAGAATTAGAAATTTCAACAGATTGGCTTGAGTTAAAGTTATTGCCTGGTTCGCCAAACGAATGCCGTCGTATCTGACTGCTACCAAAAAGGGATGGTGGACAGAAACCACGTACCTAGAATTTGTTCCGGGGTTGGTCGACTGCCTGCAGTGGCTATTTCTACCAGGAAAAACAACGATTTGATTAGTCCATGTTTAATTAAGGTCAGTTTATTGATCCATTGATTTTTCAACCTTGTTTGAAAGCTTGTCACATGCACTGATCTCCCTATTACTTATCGTCCAGGGGATTCTAGCGAAAAAAATTCGATCGGTCTGTTTTGAATAGAATGAATAAGCCTCTCGATTTCAATGAAATTTAGGACTTTAGTAAAATTATTTCCTTCACATGGAGCAATTTGTTTTAATTTGCGTGACTTCGAAGCATGCGGTACGAGAAAAATGTTCTTTCCAAAAAAGAGTACAAAAACTAGAAAAATTTTCGAAGACAAACTGCGGAATTCTTTTTGGATGTATCCTATTCCAGTCGCTGTAGTCATTTTTTACATCGCGATAAGTCAGAAAATTAGTCATTTGTGTGTGAAACTAATGGGAGTCATCCTGATGACCATGAACTGCGGGAAATCAGCATCAAGTGCAAATTGATATAAATGGTCCAACCACAAATAGCTTCCACTCAGAGTGGTCCAGATTCAAAATTGTGCACTTCCACTTGGGTAGGCCTCTGTGCCGATCTAACTTACGGCTCAATGTGCCTGGACAGACTTACTCACTGTTGTGGACCGCAGTCCCTCAATGCCTTCTTATCACCGTGAACCCCGGTCTGGATAGCCGCTTGATCGCCTGGTGAGCTTGGCCAAACCAGAAAAGTCATTGAACGTGCGAGCTAGCTGCTCTATTGATCCCTCTCACATACAAGCGGTCAAAAGTTATATAAGAATACAACTCAGCTGTTAAGAGCGAGTGAAGAACAACCAATGAAGTCTGTCTGAACGAAAACGGTTATTCCATTGGCTGTTATGTAACCCCTTTACGTTCGGAGCTGGTTCTCCTAATATCGCCCCTCTGAAGTTGAGTAGTATAAGTCTTCTGTCTCGGATTAACTTGAGTGTTTGTCACTGGCATTCTACGCGTCGACCTTCGTAATTGTTGATACACAGGCACCTCTGACAGCTGCTCCGCAACCTGAGTGTCAGTTGTCCTTCCTCTGTTCATGTCCAGGTGTTCTATCAAAGTGCTCAATCTCTGGGTGGGTTGCAAATAAGCTTCTTTTAACTGATTTGCATGACGAACCGACGTTTCCAAACGCACGCGAACACCATAGATGATATTTCCGATTCGCCGAGTGATTATGTCTTGATGCCAGGATACGCGATTACCACGATAGTCCTTTACGAACACGCTCCGTTCGATTTCAAAATATCGCCACTTTGGACCATGCTTGCGATCATAGTGGGATTCCATTTTCTGATTTGATAATTTCACCTCCCCCGCTTCGGAAGATCAAAGGTGCCTCGAGGATTGCAATAGATTAGTGTCTTCGCGGGCGATTTGCCCTCCGGTGTGGACGGATTTGGAGTCAGGCGGTACTCACCAAGATGTGAATAACAAAATTAAAACTTTGAACGTACAAATTGTGAGTAATTTGTGGTACAGGAACCAAGGGTTTGTCTGGACAAATATTTTGTTCCAAAAGCAACACCAGGCGACAGACATTAATCTTTTCGGGATTTCGTTGTCGGGTTATTGCTTATGCGATGGTCAAATTAGATGCGGATAATGAACGAAACGATCAAGGTTAGTTGTTAAATTTAAAACCAGGAGGAGAGTGTGAAGGTAGCACTGATTTATGGACCAGTCGGATCTACCTCGTAGACGTCTTTCTTGTGAGTGCATCATCGGCAACAAGTCTTACTGGGATGTCATGCTGAAACTTGTATTTTGTTCCTTGACCTGAAAACATTAGTGGATTCCGTTGAGCCTTCCCTCGGTGTAAGCGGACCACGGCCTGATTTGAAATGGTCGAATGAGAGACCCGGTACAAGCAAAATGGGATCCACAAAACTCTTTCGCCTGACAGTCAAAACATCGGCATCTACGATATATTAGATCTTTACCAATTTTCTTGGTTGACTTATTGGGTCCCATGCAGTAAGGCTTCAATCACAACGAAAAGGTCAGAGTTCCAGACTTTAAACTCCTCAATAAGCATAAGTACACGTATCACACTAAAAGTTATCCATCCTTAGCAATGTCCTTATTTATTATTGAAGAGTGATAGCTTGCGCTCATTGTGGGCCACCAAACCGTGTCAAACAGAAATCGGTTTCTTTGTCTGAATGGCACACCCACAGTTTTTAAAACAGTTTCCAGGGTAATGCATTTATGTGAGCTTCGGCACTTTTCAGTGAATTCGTGTTTTCCCCACCCAAGCTAGCGATTACCGAAAAGCAGAGTTTAAGCTTGGAGAATGCCCTGTGCACACCAACATCAACATCGTCTTCGTCATGAACTGGCATACTATGCCTGATACCGAAGCTTTACTACTGTATGACCAACTTACAATAGGAAATCTGTCAACGGAAGTCTTTTTGAAACCCAACTGTTCATGTCAAAACAAAAGGAACAACCGTGTAAGCCCTCCTTAATTAGAATTGTCAGGAGTGCGTTAATGAAAACAGCTAGTGATGGAAGTGGACCGTCTGAAAAGCACACCACGTAAACAAACAGGTATGCTCCAAATCACGGTGTTGGCAATTTATGAATATCGGTCTAGTCTGATGATGATAACGCAAGAGGAAACTTCAGACATTGAGTTTACTTTAAAGGTAGAATAAATTTAATGTAATCGTGGAATGGAGCCTCTATCGATCCATCAAAATCGTCTGAGGTGACCAAATCTGCAGAGTGAAACTTAGGCCATCAAAAGAGAAAATGACAGGATCAACGTTGTCTTCACCAAATGGCTATCACACTTCAGTTCACCTGATTTATGGTCCCGGGGATGCTATTCCGGAGAGCAATTTTGGGGCGATTCTGAGAGCGTGGGTTTACCTACCGGAAGGTCCGTGGGTCGGGACCCTATCTCTTCCTCTCGAGTTCACCTGTCTAGGCTTGCGCAAATTGGCGGTATCCAGTATCCAGTATTCAAGGAATTACACCGGAAGTGATGGAACGTCGTAGTATCCCGGAAGCTTTGTTAACTTTGATGGTAGTCCGATACACGAAGTAAACGCACGAATCTCGAGGGTCTGAATTGTGTTCATCAATTCGTGCCACTTGTGGCATCAAAAATGACATATTACCGAGTCTCAAATGATGACTTCATCAGAATTTATCGATTTCATTCAAATCTTTGGTGTATTTGTTATTTTTGCGCGAACGCTCCTCCCGTTTACCCAATTTCGTACTATTCCAGTGGGATAACAGTACAGTAGAGAGTGATTTAGTGTGCGCTGAACATGAAGCCATCGGGAGTGAGTTAACGGCCGTATAGATTGGCTTCATTTAGAGAACGAAATCTCCACACACAAAAAACAAATTTTCTCACACTACCAACAATTTGTAAGTAGCTCAGTGGAATAATAGACTTCACTCGATGACTGAAATTTCCACTTAAGAAATCGTTGCTCGAGGAGCCAGTCAAGCCGTGTGACCGCGTGATGTGGATCCCGTGATTGAAGGATGAGCGGCGCTATGTCCCGTCTAAGTGCGAGTTAGTCACACTGCTGATCAGCCACTCGTGGCCGAACGGTTAAGCGTTCAAACTCGAGAGGTCGCGTGCTCGAGAATCTCCAGAGTTTCGTGGGATGCGCACTGCTGATGATTCCAAATAAGGATGAAACAGCTGAACACTGCTTCTCGGCTTTTCAGCATAGATTGGCTTCACTTACAGGACGAAATCTCCACATATATAAATATGTTGAAAAAACGGTCTGATCCCTGGCTCAATTGCGTTTAAATAGTGGGGGCATTGCCTCACGAATACATGGTTCTACAACAGGATGAACTGCCCATAGCTGTCTGGGCCCTCTCAGAACGGTTCAAATCCAACGAAGTGGTAAAAATATTCACGACTAAAAGATACGCGGACTAATTCAAATCTTCGCCAGTAGTTATCGTCACTTAAGACGTACATCTCTTTTCGGTCGTTTATGTTGAGCTCTGTTTGGTTTTTTAGTTTCGAAGCAAAAATATGGTATTATATATATTTATATTGTGATAATATATTTAAGCGAAAATATGTGTAACATCGTCAGGAATAAAGTATATCAGCTGAGAACGACCCTTCATTGATTTAAGCAGTGGATGCTTATAACCGTGTTTCTTTCGACTGCCCTCATTGTCTCACGAGCATTTTCGAAGTGGATATAATGAGGTCACATTGTCAGTTCCTTTACGAACATTTGCCGGGTTTATTTTTATTTGTTTTTCCGAACCCACGACCTGCCGGCTATTAGTTTGATCACATAACCATTTGTCTAAGAGCGACTGATCAGTGGTGTGCTTAGCTCTCACGTAGTCATGAGAACGAAGAAGGTAGCGAACGCATAACCATCTAAGAGCGACTGATCAGTGGTGTGCTTAGCTCTCACGTAGTCATGAGAACGAAGAAGGTAGCGAACAAAGCTTGTTTTTTTTCATTGTTCATCTTGGCTAATACATCACAAATTTATATGGTAGCAGAAATCACGTGGAAAAAGTTAAGATCGGGGCTACACTTTAGAGAAATAGAAGTCAAAGGAAGGGGGTTGGGTGAGGGGTAGGTCAATGGGTCATGACGTCAATGTCAGACAGACTTGTGGGA
>NW_008751978.1:153103-162539 GCF_000715545.1 Opisthorchis viverrini | reverse complement strand
TTGACGTCATGACCCATTGACCTACCCCTCACCCAACCCCCTTCCTTTGACTTCTATTTCTCTAAAGTGTAGCCCCGATCTTAACTTTTTCCACGTGATTTCTGCTACCATATAAATTTGTGATGTATTAGCCAAGATGAACAATCACAGAAAACAAGCTTTGTTCGCTACCTTCTTCGTTCTCATGACTACAATGGGTATATTTAGCCGCCTCTCACGTAGTCATTCAGTCATGCAATCCACCCCACGTGGTCGCACGCGATTGCACGTGTTGACCGATGTCTCAAGTGACGACTTATCGGGTGAAAGTTCTAAGCATCTTGTGAATTTTATTCCTTACCACTTATAGATTGTTGATAGTGTAAAGAGATCTGGGAATTTTGATGGAGATCTAGTCTTCCAAGTCTATTAAATAAATACTTTGAGGTTTTTCCTGTAATGCTTCTCTCAGTTCTGCCCTGATTCTGAATACTTTCAGTGAGGCCTATCTACGCGTGTCAGCTCTCTCACGAGCTCGCCTTTTCGAGTGTCTGCCAATTTACGAAGACAGTAATTCTCAAAACGTATGTACGAATATATAACTTTTGCTTTGTAGAAGAGATATTGATGCATCTTCTCTATATAAGACATAAACGAAGTTGTAGTGGCCGATTCATGCAGTACAAATTATGATACCAATTCTCCTGAAAACGAGCTCCTATTTTTCAGGGGACCAGTATTCCTGTTTTTTTTGGCCCAAACATTTTATACAAGAATGTTTAGTAGTGAAAATCAAATATCATTGGAATTATCGGTTTTATGTAAACCATCAAATTCACACTTCTCATCAATTGTGATTTTAGCCAGCCCTACATTTACTTCGTAAAGAGTAACTCACAAGTGATGTTTTTCCTAAGTTATATAGTATATCCATCCCTTCACATAATATTGCTTAACTTTCCAACTCCTCTCAAAATACCTCCCAACATGAGCACAAATATCTGGTCCCCAAAGCCAAACAACTTATAGCTGTGCGTCATACACATGGGGAGCAAGTTCGTACTTAAAATGTGAAATGTGTGAAATGCACTCATTTAAGAACAAATTTGGCTTTGCGATAGACTCACCTGGAACCCAGCTGAATCTCTCGGTTTTGAGGTTTCCAGGCAACTGAATGTGCCCCACCAGGCCGCCTCGTGTTTCAGTCGCTACGATATTCGAAACATTGCGATACATATAGATTTGTAATGCACCAATCGACAGCCCACGACCAGTTTCGCACTTCTTAGGACGACCAGACGGTTGTTTCCGTCCACGGGAATTCGGATCACTGTGCTTCCATTCCCCATGGTAGATATAAAAATGACTACATGCACGGTGGAAACAGTGGGACAAACCTTTGACGTTTGGTTGTTTAAAACTATTACCGGATTGGGAAAGTGACATCACACTAGTCTCGGTGGGTTTGAGAAACGAGCCAGCGACGACAGGTGACTGTGATTCCAATCGTTATACGGTCACGCTCTGTGTAATTAAACCGTTATCAGGTCCATTTTCGTGCAATCCATGGTGTTGACTACAAATCCAGGTTAGTCTGCATGCCTGATCCATTGGGGAATGTTGGAAAATTTCAGCGTGCAGTCTCCCATCGTTTGGGTATGATAATCATATGTTTACCGAGAGGTGAACTCTATATTGGACAGAGTTCAAGGTTACACGTGATACGAATCACGGGAGACCAATGAGTGTCAACTAACACCGTCCCCACTCCACCATCATCATCGTCATCATTGTCAGGCGTACTCGTCGTAGAACGGTTGCAGCTGCCGCAGTTTCGTTCACTGATGAGTTTAGGGGGGATAGGAATCTGCGCCTTGCAGATGGGAGATGATACATTGGCGCATAAATCCACCACTGTCAGTGGGGTGTCAAGTGAGGGGAATGGGAAGGGAACTATGCACTGAAGGCAATAGCTTGGATACTTGAGAGCCGTTGAGGGCACGACTGGGCCATATCTGACAATGTCTCTAAGCATTGGTTTGGACCGTCTTGGGGTCCCATCCAGGAAGACGGCAATGACCAGCGCAGCTGAGTTTGCTGGTAATGGCTTTCACACTCCTCTGCAAAGTCATTGTTTGACCGCCGCTGACTCTCTTACACCCTTCACGCGGTTGTACAAAAAGAGCCCTTCGAGGAAGTCGGTCGACTGGCCTACGCAACACGTGGCAAAGCCAGCACAACCTATGCAGTGTAATCAGTTCATCTATAAAGGGTGAGTTATTTCTCCTGAATACCATTCGACGAACTTCAGAATTGCTGATCCGGTGTTCCCACCAGACTCGGGCAATGCTCCGAAGACATCGATGGTCAAACCGCTCCCCCCTCAAAATGAACAAATCTTTGCAACCCTAAAATGTAGTCACCTATTGTCCTTTATCGTTTAGATGACGAGCACTTTGTAGATCTTCACAATGCTGTTGTACCCTAGTCATGTGCAAACTTAAAAATGGCGCACGTGTGCAGGAACTTTGGTAATGAACCCACACAATCGATGAACCACCTGTAGTGATCGTAAACACGAATCAGTCATTACAGATCAGTACTTTTTGGTCTCCTCCGGGTACAGTTGCATCGTTCGCTCGTTAACGAATCCCGACCTCAACCGAATCTTTCATTAATACGTTATGCATAAAAGCTTTATGCCTTTTCATACTTCTAGGTTTAAGCTTCTAGTGAATAAACATATTTTCCAATTCAAAGTGTAAAATACTAAGCGCTCCTTTCCGTAAAACCAAACCAGACCTTCATGCAGCTTAGAAAAGCTTTGTAAAGGATTTGACGGAACATTTCTCACATAACTATGATAAATTCGTTTGTTTTTCTAAATGAAAATTAAAAATACTACAGTCTGTGCCGTTTTTACCACGTAGTCTTGATGATGAGGTTAAATGGCTTGAACAGTGCCATCGAAATCTATTTAAGAAACCTAATCCTTCAGACAAATTTGTTCGATTGCAAAAGTCACAATGTAGAGAGACACTCATACAGGCGTCCACACCACCAACAGTACTTACTGTAGGGCCCTATTGTGATGAACGTTTCCCAGTATTTATGATATCGCTTTAACCATAAAAAGCACTCTACACTTTCGCTGATACTCTGGTGACAATCAAATAGGAAGTTTTGCTAATTCCGTCCAACTGGGCATTCATATCCCTAAAGATACACGTGGTGTCCTTTTTAATATCACTGTTAGTCTAAAGTTCCTTCTTTCGAAGCATGTATCCCTGATTCTAGTCCACAAAGCTGTTATATCCGTCTGCTTTTCCCGCTCCAGTGCTTGGTGCCAGAAAAAGAACTCACAGACAAGGAAGACAACAGCTTCATTGCCAGTACAATGGCCCGCCCTATTTAAAGTGAACTTTCTGACATTGATCCGGACCATGTGATAGGCGTTCAGTGAACATCGGTCGCGCTTCTATGACATGCTTGAACGCTGGTCACATTCGGTCATGCTTCTGTGGCGTGCATGAACACTCATCGGAGTTTGCTGAACTGACTGAATGATTGACTGGCCTGGATGCTTGCCTGCTTCCATATTGAGATTTTGGTGGATTTTTAAGGTCTCAGTTGACTTCGGGCGTTCTGGGGTTACTTCCAGAAATCTGGCCTTCCTGATAAAAACAAATATGAAGCTTCGTCAACGCCCAAGACTCCACTTCTTCACAACGAATTCTGTAAAGAAAAAACGGCTGTCCTTGCAGGCAAGGCTAAATATAGTTGAAAAGAAAAAACGTATTAGGATGTGATAAACCTACCAGCATGAACCAGCGAGCATTACAGTAGGGTAGAACTGATAGCATCTCATGCTCTCTTTTGTCAGAGAAGCGTTCACCATCTAGCTGAGGGTTATAAAAGTGTGGAGCTTGTAAATAGCCTTGCACTTGCTTTAATATAAATTTCTGAAGGAACTTGTGCAATGTTTCCACGAAGAGTTGACCTTTAGACGTGAAAAACCAAACGAGAAGAGAACGTACTGAAAACCTTTGAGACGAGATACCATTTTCAAAAAGGACCAGCTTTGTCCGATATCTGCACATTGTCTATGCAAAACAGCATGGCCGCTCAATGAGTCTCTTCTAGAGATGCAGGACCAAAGCGTGAATTGAGAAGGTTCTTGATTACACCGAAATGGTTTGCTTGGAGGTTTGCTTCTGGAGGCCATTCAGTTATGACACCTAGTCATCTGTTTTCACTGCCACGCACAATTAGCGTGTCACCAGAGATATTGTATATTTGCCTTAACGAAAGTAAGATAAAAATTGGAAATGGTATGGAACAGCTTTGCTACCGCTCAGGATTTCGTCCATTGATGCCCTCAGTGATCTTCAGTCAAGCACTTCTGCCCAAATATCGTGATTTTTTTAACATTTCACCAGGGTTTTAGTGGACCCAAACCAGGATTTATAATCTAATCAACCAAGTAGATGCTACTGATTGTGCGATTTTGCATTTATTCTGGCTTCACCTTTACATAAAACTGCCCAAACCGACTCCCAACCTGACTGTGAACGCTACTCGACTCACAGATCCCCAAATTGGTCGGCCGCTTCTAACCGCATAATTTCAAACCGGGCCTTATTGACAGAAGTACAGGCGTTGAAGAGGACACCGAAACAAACAGCTTTTGTTTTCGAATCTCTTGCGTACGGTTTCGTTGGGGGCTCATTAGCCGCACAGCGCTCTAAACTGCAAAACCTTCACAAGTAAAATGAAAGATTTTGCGGCAAAATGTTGCATTTTGTTGTGTATGTGCTCAAGCCAAAAAACCATCCTAATCTACCCTCATATTTTTGCGGCTCATCACATTTCATTGTCCAGTGATGCACTCATACTTCTGGTGGAAATGTCTGGTGGAATAATTCCCCATCATGGCTTAGACCTCGTGATGGCTAACTGAGACTCAAAAGTTTTGGCCGGTGCTTGAACTCAATTTCCCGATTGTTTTAGTCAATCAGGGACACGTCATAGCTTTCGAAAATTCGATTCCATTGTACGAATACTGAGCGCCACATGTCGGTTTTTGTAATTCATTCGAGCGCCTCAAACGCTAAAACATCTCCAAGTGGCGGTCAACTAGAAAATCTGGGCGATCAATTGAAGCGCAACCCATTCGGCCACTAGCGGCTGATCACAGATTAGTTTGACTCGCCCTTCGATGGGATATAGTACCACTTTTCCTTCAATCCTGCAATCCCAATTATGTGGTCACGTAACCGATGGGTCACGGGTTCGAGACTGCATAGATTGTTGTCACTTACGTGCCATCTCAGTGAAATCTTCATTCAAGTCACTAAGACAACAAGGCACCATGTCAAAAGAACGAAGTGGACTTGATAATATATAGGTACTTACGGTGGACTCCAGAATTACGCCACTTTTACGCCACACACACTTGGTGACCGATGTTTTTGTTGAGCAATGCAAAACTGGGAACGTTCGTGTGGTAATTCACTAAATTGTTTGTCACTCTAATCACTGATATGAAAATTACTGTTTTCTTGATCAAACACAAACCCTTCATGTATCCGAGTAGCCCTCGCCAAAGCTGGAAAAATGTGATACATTTTTTGGAAAATTTGCCACGCCATATATAACATTAAAACAATAACAACAAATAGGAAGCAAATACCTGCTCATTCTGTAATAACCTGTTCTCACTTTTTGTAATGAAATCGATCAGAACCTCGCCTCGCTGTCCAGCGCATAACATGTGGAAGCAATTTATCATTTACGGCAGTCACAGATGACTTGTTCACCGATGCAGAAACATTCATCCAACAGCTCCCACACCAAAAGCACTCCTCAGGGGAACTGAAGAAATTGATTATTGAAGCTAAGATACAGTATGAGATTTGGGCGTTAGGTCCTATAGATCTGCGCTTCCAGTTTCTTTGGTCACAATATAGCTGGAGTGTACTAAGCAAAGCAACTCGATTCACTGCTTCATATTTTCCCTACTACTTTGGTGTAGAAAGTAGCATAATTTTTGGACTTAAAAAGACTCGGATCTTTTATTGTCCTCAATGCACAGAACTATCAGACCTCCGCAAACAAATTTGGTTTTGCGAGAGACTCACCGGGAACCCAGCTGAATCTCCCTTTTGATGTTTCCAGGCAACTGAATATGCTCCACTAGGCCGCCTCATGTTTCAGTCGCTACGATATTCGAGATATCGTAATGCACCACTCATAAGGTTGCTGAAAACTCTCCTACAACCCACGACCGGTTTCTCCTTTTTTTGGGGGGCTCATCAGGTAATTCCATTCAAGGTAATTCAAGGTAATTCAAGGTTTGATGGTCTAAAAAGCAGTTAACTTTACAACGACCATAGGGTGAACGTATATATACAAAGGGACTATCGGACCTTTGGGTTCATCTGCGTAGTCCATCGAACACAAGTATAGTAAACCTTGAGGTGCCTCCTTTCCGGATACTGGCGTGTCAATAATGGATTTCATCCCAGCCAACCTATGGTGTCTATCGATTATATATGTGAATCATTTATCAAATGTATTTGTATGCGACGAGTCGTTATTCTACTGTGCAAGTGAAGCTAGCCGGAAAACTCGTCTAGCTAGTCCATACTTGCTGAAATTCACTAACTTGTTGCACAATCCGCCTTTTAAAATAATTAGCAACAGTCTACTGTTTTACACCTTGACAGTCACCTGCTGATGACTAATCAGTTCGGACTGAATTCTTTTAGAGAGAACCTCACCCACCAATCAAGCGTTTTTCATCTTGTGATTGTGCGTTCGGCACCATGTGGCGTTCCAAGACGCCAAGACCTTCGAATGAACAAAAGTCGTTGCAAGCACCGATATACTTGTTTTAACCAATCAAGTTTCATCTTGTGATTGTGCGTTCGGCACCATGTGGCGTTCCAAGACGCCAAGACCTTCGAATGAACAAAAGTCGTTGCAAGCACCGATATACTTGTTTTAGAAAAATGATAGCATCGTTCATTTTGAGTTATTTTACTTTTTACGCATGCTTTGGGTTCATTAATTTGTAAAAGTTTTCCATTGGTGAGGGATCTATACTTTGAAAAGGTTCTCACAAAAACGGTGTGTTGAACCGCCAGCGATTGATCTTCGTGCTGTGGAAGAGAAAGATTTTTGCATTTTTGATTTGAATGTTCCTCATTTTGAGATAACGCGATATGAACTTGGCTTCAGTGGCCACATCAAAATTTATGCCATCCGATTAAAGCTTACGCATTAACTTCTGGCGTCAAGCTGAAATGGATTTTTCCTGGTGTCCCAAAGCTCTAGAAGGAGTTTCGTTTTACTTCAAAAAAATCGGTTGTGCTGTGTATGATTGGAAGATCAGTCGAGGTATTAAATCTAATTCGAAACCATGATAGTTCCCCTGTTCATTTGCTTACTTCCCCACGTACTTTTGACCTCCACTTGTTTTGTTCATCCATATTCGTCATCCACCTGGCCCCAAAGTTGGTCATGCCCGACACTTGTACATTAATATGTGTATATGTGCGTGAATGTGCTTACTACGTATCCGTGTGTGATCGTGCCCTGTCCGTTAAGACTACCCTTGTGAGCAAACCCCTTCACCGTGGAGTCATTTAGTAGCAAACACCAATTAAACAGTTGCAATCTTTCGGGCAGGAACGTAACTGTTTCACATGGACCTCGTTTTCTTAAAACTGAACATCCTCAAGCGTCTTCTTGAACTTTCGTAGATATTCATCAACTATCGCGCAGTTATAAACGAACGCCGCAAAGCAGTTCCACAAGTTCCGTAATAAACCCCACCGTCCATCAGATGCAAGGTGGAGTTACGAGAAACTAGCATACTACTCGCATACCACTCAGTAGTATCCGCCGCTGCACCCTGACTTGTTCTGTTGTGATTTCCGTGTGATCGTACCGCCAATCAGAATCGCGATACTGACCTCATAATGGACGACCGCAGCATTCCGCCAGCCGTTTTTTGAACCTTACCACTGCGCTGAACTGGTCTGTGACAGGCTTGCGCAACTCTTGAAGCCACGGGGGTGGACAGATGAAGTGTTTTGTGTGATTTCGCTCACTTTTGTGTAAACAGTACCGTAGACTTCTGAACCCAATTCTTTCTCCTGACATTTTTGATCGTGTGACCCAAATTTCTGTACCATAATATCAGCCAGTTGTCAAGTGTCCACTTTATTGGAGTTCACAATTTCGTAAGTCTATCACGAACCGTCATAACGCACCAGAGAACGCCGAGCTCAATGTTGGCCCTTTTGATGAATCGACGTTCGTGCATTCCCTTGAGCGAATTCTCCTCAGCCTGAACTCACTGTTTTCAACGTTTAACTCACAGATTCGATATATGCCCATAATCCCTCATGAGCTTTCGCCTCTTGACATGTCGAACAGATTTTGACAAAGTTCTACGTACCCTTTCTGACCACTTGTATTACCCCTTGCTGCGCACACACGTTTGCATCTAATCGAAATCGATTTGCAGTCCTCCCTTTGTATGCTGTTCCCATGGCCTTTTGAAAACCCTTGAAGGCTTTATTTGGACTTTCACAAATTCATGCAACAATTTTGGGGTTTGCATCCTTATCAGATAGGCATTTTTGTACATGTAATACCGCATTTTATTGATATATCTCAAGATTTCACAATCCTTGGCTTCCACTTTCGCGCATCACTCAACTGGGCTTTCCCGAATACGTCCAATATCATCCACGAAGAGTGGAATCATTTACGCACATCAAAAAAGGCACTGGAATTCCTTCGCAGGGACTTAAAAGTTCCCTAATTTTTCGTCACTCTATTTCCCAGTCTGGGATTCTAAATTCTGGAAATTTTCGTTTCTACAACGGTTATGTCGTTGATTACCAACAAAGTCTCTCGCCTTGGCAACGGTGGTAGCCAGGCAACACAATCGTTGTGTAGGCTGCACACGTATTTGTTCTGTCTACGGTCCTATGTCACCGTTCTCCCAGACAGCTTACTAACGTTCATTTTGTTGGTTCTGTCAAGAACAATGACCGTTTGGTTAAACACAGTTGGTATAAAATTGGAAGTAAATGGGACAGAAAAAAGTAGTATAGCTACGCTCCTCCGTATACCTTATACAGGCACTCAACTCCAAAACATTTCGCGCGAAGTTATTTATTAATTGGAAGCTTTCAACCACCAAATGAGGGTTCACACCGAGTCTGCACTCGGAAAACAAGTCGTTACATAAGGGAAACTACGCACAAGGTTACTGAAAACTCTTCGACAGCCCAAGACCGGTTTCACTCTTCTGCTCTGGGCCCATTAGGTAGATGCAGTCCCCGAGTAGTCCCCATCTGGAAGGCGAGTAGCACCGACAGCACCCAAGCGTTTCGTGATCTCCTTCATACTCCTCTGCCAAGTCAAGGGTTGGCCACCC
>NW_008751978.1:129951-149526 GCF_000715545.1 Opisthorchis viverrini | reverse complement strand
GTTCTACTTGAACCCGAATCGGACTGTTTTCGAGAAATACACTCATTTGCAAATCAATTTGGTTTTCACGAGAGACTCAACTGAATCTCTCGTTTGCGATATTCTTCAAATGAATGTGCTGCACACAGGCCGTCCTATGTTTCAGTTGACACGATATTCGAGATAACGCATTATATTTCCACAAAGGAAACTACTCACAATGTTGCTGAAAACTCTTCGGCAGCCCACAACCGGTTTCGCCCTTCTTGAGGCTCATAAGGTAGGCGCAGCCCCCGGGTTTCCGTCAACCTTACGTTCTACTTGAACCCAAATCGGACTGTTTTCGAGAATATCATAAACGAGAGATTCAGTTGAATCTCTCGTGAAAACCACACTGATTTGCAAGTTAGTGTATTTCTCAAAGGTCGTGAATTTCCTTCGGCCAGCAAATGCGTGAGCTAAATTTGTTGTCTGCAGAGTGCATCAAATTAGGTTCAGCTTGTGATTCGGTTGTTCAAGCCGACACACGACCGATAACGAGTGTTCAACCATGCGAAGTTGTACAGTAACCTGATCTCCAAAATGTCGGAATGCAGTCTCAAAATTATGCAGACATCTGAATGCGCAATTTAATTATTTTTTAACTAGGTTCATGTGAGGACGCAAGCTCTTTCTTTTGAGAAGATCGCTGTGCCCGTGTGACTGTCAATACGATCCTGAAAGAATTGCAGTTTGAACGCCGCTTGAAGGACTGGTTCAAATATGTTTTTCTGGTCAGCAATGTTTGTGTTGTGTCATCACTCCGGTGGATGTTGGAGAAGTCCACTCGTGATCGTTGGCTTGTTCGCTGAGCTGGGCAATTTGATTGCAAACGTTTCATTACCAATCCAGATGACATCATCAGTGCGTTATTGTGGAGCGTAGTAGTGCGTAGCGGTGGGTTGGTGGTTGTCTGTATAGAAATTCCACTCGTTATTAACTGCTGATCTGTCGGAAGTTCACTGCTGCCGGCCTTCATTACGGCACACCAACCGGTTACTAAAGTAAACAAATTTAGATGGCTATATTGGACAGTACAACCTCTGGTTTCCTTGAACTCGGATAAAAATGGACGATAAATCGAACAAACACTGCACCAACCATCTGACACAAAGACGGGTCATAGGAAAAAACATGGAATCGGTCGATATATGACTGTTGTCTTCGTGAAGAAGGAAACTGGACGCACTGGGACAGACCCAGTATTTGCATTGGATGATCTTGTGTAGCCTTGTGGTCAGTTGTTCATTCTGTCAAAAAAAGCGCATTGTCGCAGCTATGCATCAGTCACGCGATGTGGCCCATCCCCAGGTGAACTCTGGAGTGAGTCGTTTCAAAAACTGTTAATTAATATCGTTCAGCGGCACACTTACCCGCAGAGGAAATGTACGTTCTTTCTACATGACCTTGCGTTGTAAGAACGCAATTAATTAACACGCCCCAAGTCAGCGAATTAACGATTGGATTTAGTCTGACTCGATTCATCTAGTCAGCTGAAATCACACGTTGTAATCTTAACAAGGGGGTGAGAGCGTTCAACAAAATGGAGTAGGGAGATGACTAGCCACACTCAAGTGGTTTCCACACAGTCATAAAAGTACTGGCATAGTGAAGCACGCTAAACCTCCTAATACGGAAGTATGATGTGGAAACAGCCATTCGAATCGCTCGTTTGAGGACCGGTGGTCCGAAAAGTGGGTTTGTGTCTACGTTGCTCCGTAGGTGTGAAAAATCAGTAGTACTGAAATGCATGATCTCATTTTTGTTGTTCTTTAAACCACCTATTACGTTGTGTCAGGTAGGGTAGAACCCATGTCTCATCAAAGTGGTAGTATTTATAGCCGTTCCACTGCTTAAGCGATGGTCCCACTCGTCAGTGAGCACCTGTTTTGTTGTAGTACTACCAACAGCTTGGGTTCTATCCACTTCCAACCGACTTCCAGCTAGCCGTATCTCACTTTCATTTTCTGACTATTCGAGGCGGATGTAAAACTCGGCTATTAAGGAAAAACTGTCGGTAAAAGAATTCCTCAATACCGCATATCATAGTAACATTGCGGACGAGAAATTGTTTATACTAATCAGTTAGTAGCATGTACAAACTCATTTATTCGTCCCCGTGACTGCCGACTTTTACAAAGTATCCGGGTTGAGCTAAAGTGAACTTCAATACGTTGCGAACGTTGTAGTTACTCGACTTCCACAGCCAAGCGATTTCATTTTCTAGGATGGCAAAAGTCAAAATAGATGGTTGAAAAATATGGCGACGGGCAGTGGAACTGCAGAATTGTCATGCGTGTAGATGTGTCCATCAACGAACGACCAAAGGTTTTAAGGCGTTGAATAGCAACTGCTAATGTAGGCCTTGGACTAGCGAGCCAAAACAGTTCCTGATGATACACTAATGTGGTTTTGACTTGCGACACAGTCTCGCAAATTTGATTTAATTCCTTACTCTCCTCCAACCAATTAATTTGCCATAGGTGTGACGCACGTCAGAGTTTCTGGCTACGAGATGTGGAACCGAATAGTTGGGTGTGCCTCTGTTCTAGTGTGAATAGCATCTCGTTCAGAATTTCATACGTACATGTGCTGGATGATAACATGGTTCGTTTTCCATACGGCAGATGAAACTGGATGTAGAGCAAGAAAAGGATCTTATTTGTGTGAAACAAAAATGGTGACGTGCAATAATTAAAGTACTTTGTCTGAACTCAACTCGGTGTGCATGATGGCGCAGTTTTGGCACAGGATGACTGATCACCATATGGGCCGAGGCTTTAAAAAGGCTGATGAGTGAGAACCAAGCGATGCCCAATTTGCTTCATCCGAAAAAACCCTAAAATTATTAGGTTTCCAAACGGACCTTCCAAAGGTTTTATTCCTCACATGGGTCACTGTGGTCACCCCTAAGGAGAATACATTTGTCATGCAGAGCGAGAACCATTGATTTTTCAAACCCTCGAGTAATAGTTAACGTTTCACAACAAAAAAACAAACTCGCAATTTACATAAACGAAACTGCTCACAAGGATGCTGGAAACTCTTCGACAGCCCATGACCGGTTTTGCCCTTATTGGGGCTCATCAGGTATGCGCAGTCCCGAAGTTTCCGTCAACATTATGATCTACCTGAACACAAATCGGACTGTTTTCGAGAAATACACTCATTTGCAAATCAATTTGGTTTCCACAAAGGATCAAGCCGAACCTCTCGTTTATGATATTCTACAAGTGAATGTGCTGCACACAGGCCGCCTCATGATTCATTTGGCACGATATTCGAGATAACGCAGTATATTTCCACAAAGGGAACTACTCTCAATATTGCTGAAAGCTCTTCGACAGCTCACGACCGACTTCGCCCTTCTTGGGGCTCATCAGGTTGAGTCTCTCGTGAAAACCAAATTGATTTGCAAATGAGTGTAATTCTAGAAAACTCGCAATTTAGTTTTATTAACGGTTGGTGTGTTTGTAGTGCATTGCTCACAGCACTCCAACCTAACCACAAAGTTCACTAGAACTAAGGAGAGGGAATTTCTGCAGCCTAAAACCAAATTGATCTATCGTACGGCGTATCCCAATTGTAAAGGCATTGGTGTTCGTCAGACAACGCAAATTAGTCGTCTTGCCATATCAGTTACTTGTTAACCTAAAATAAGCGTTTCTAAAAGCCCCGCGGTCCAGCGGCAATTTATTTGGAAGGGATTGCATTAATCCATCAGACGAACGCTTCACAAAAATTTCTGCCTTAGCTACGGAACGCAGCGATCATTTTCAAAATCCGAATTGACACTCCACAACCTCGGTCGTTTGTTTAATCAAGCGCCGAATTTCAAGCTCACAGATACGTATCTTCGAGGTCAGCATTGATTCGAATTGTCTCTAAAGTGACGACTCATGTGAATTTTTTTTAGGCGACGTAAATTTGAAGCACTCATTTCCTCCGACGAAGGGAATTCTGACTATTTACTGCTGTAAGCATGACAGATATTCAGATTCCCAGAGTGACCGACTGATCCAACCCACGCCTACGTATCTCAAAAACCTGTGAGCTGATTGGGTAGAATACCACTGGAGCACAGTCCTCATTCTCAACGTACTCAGCTTATACAGTGACGGTTCTTTGCTAATAGTGCATGTCTAAAGCATAAAAAAGAAAACTCGATAGGAAACAATCAACGATCCTAATGTCCTTGGCTGGAATCACAAAAGTATCCGTTGACGCGTTTGAATAAGTGTGAAACTGTATACCATTATAATGTACTACTCATAAGGTTGCTGAAAATCCGTCGACAGCCCACGACTGGTTTCGCCCTTTTTGGGGCTCATCAGGTAGGTGCAGCCCCCGGGTTTCCGTCAACCTTATGTTCTACTTGAAACCAAATTGCACGAAATTAGTGAATATACACTCATTTGCAAACTAGAGAGATTCAGCTGAATTCCAGGTGAGTCTCTCGAAAAACCAAATTAGTTTGCAAATAGGTGTATATTCGCTAAGTGTGAAACGAGTTCTGACGGTGTTTGTGATGACGATGGTATCATAGATATCATGCGCGTAGGTGATCCTCTGTGGATACATTTCCTTTGATAAAATACTCTGCATTTTATATTCATTTGGGAAGTTACTTTAGTAATCAATGGACGTATATGAAGAAAATGTAGGGATTGTTTCTTTTCAATCTCACACCTAAATCAGGCACTATATCTGCTTCACTCTTTTTCGGGCTCCCAACGTATGTGGAGTTCCTTGATTTTCACCTGATTTACGTTTGACCTGAACACAAAAATCATATGTAGGCGACAAAAAGCAATCGATTTTCGATTAAGTTGGCGAGGAGATTCAAAGGAACCCCTTGTTTATGATATTCTTCAAGTGCACACATATACCTCATGTTTTAGGTGGCGTGATATTCACAATATCGTAGTAACTTGTCTTGACAGATCATCCTAGGCTTATGTTTCCGGAGAACAGTTAGACAGTGCAGTCCACGTGTAGCTTTCACCCACTCATCTGTCAAGCCAGACATCAAAACTTTCGGCGCAAGCTGCTGATCTATTTATACCTTCAGAACGTTATTTAGGCTTGCACGTTTGTAAAATATCGATCATCAGAAAATGATACTGCCAGATGTGTCTTCTCAGGCCAATTGGTGCTTGTTCTGGAATTACAGCAGAACTCATCAGACCAGATTTCTCTTTTCGCTTGAAACCCTAGAAATGGGCGCGCATTCCTGAGGTCCATAAGGGTCGTCCTTTTTAAATGCAAAAATAGCCAAAACAAGCGTTTCGTCAGCAGTCACACTGACGTTTCGGTATCCAGGTTGGTCCGAAAATTGGGAATCTTGCGTATAATTCTGAATCTCTAGAGCAACAGGCGCGAGGACCTTTCGGGAACTTAGTTGCATAACTATTTGATCCTAACAGGATGATCAAGTGAATCTCAGCCAAATTTTTCGTTTAGGATATCCCCCAACTCGGTGTGCTGCACAAACACCTCTTCATGTTTCGGTTGGTACGATTTTTAAGATTTCACAGCATACGTTCCAGAGTGAAAGGACCCATAAGTTTGCAAAAACGTCTTGTGCAGTCCACGAAAGGTAGTGAATCTCTTCGGGCATAATAGGTGGGCACAGTCTTGAGTTTTCACCTGCCTTACGTTCTGCTTGGACTAGATGCAATCTGTGAAATACAGCCTAACGCCAAATGTGAAATTTAGTCATGCTAACTTTACTTTCAAACTGGATACAACGGGCGGCACATATGTGGACAATGGACATTCCTTCTATTTTATACTCAGTTGTTCCTCAAACCGTATGAAAGCATTATGATAGTTTTTAACAAAGATCTCATTGGAAACCAGGATGTCATGCTTAGAGCACTCAGTACTTAATCAAGCCATTCTCTGAATTTTTCCCACCGTTATGTGTTCTGATTTCTCTACGGCGTCGGGTGTGACCTTTAATCAGGAGGAAGCTCCTTTAGTGAAAACTTTATTTTAGCTGTGTGTACTACCTGGACGTTTTTTTTATTCAATTCGCCTTTCAGAAGTTACATTCCGTCTTTCCTGGTCTTCGTCGAAAAGTTTTCGGTAACAATTCTGTTATATCTGCTGATTCATCAGTCTGTGGTATCTGCTGCTGACCCACTCCAGTGCCTAATGCCGGAGAAAAAAGACTCACAGAAGGGAACGCAACCGCTATATTCCAAACAAACGGGTGCGAGAGCATGAGTTACAACGGCCTTACGCTATTTAAAGGGGACTTTCTGAGATTGATCCAGGCTGTCTGATAGGCGTTAGTGAACACCCATCAAAATCGATCATGCCTCTATGAAAACGCTGATCACATTCGGTCGTGCTTCTGTGGCGTGCAACTACACTCATCAGGTTTTGCTGAATTGATTGAATGATTGACTGACCTGGGTGCTTGCCGGCTTTCCTATTGAGATTTTGGTGGAGCAGTAGGTTCCGGGTGTTCAGAGGTTACACTCAGGAATATGACCCTCCTGATAAATCCCAGTCAGAGTTGGGTAAAAAGAAACTTTGGTATTTTGAAAGCTGATGTGGCCTTTGTGAGATCATTTCAAACAAGAGGAACAGCTAATATTCGCCTGAGTTTATCTTTATTGCCAAGCGGAGTTGCAAGTTAAACTTCACTTAGGTACATGTCAGCAAGTAGAAAATAAGGCCACCTTGATTGGTCCCAAGAAAGGCGGAACTATTGGTGAGCTATTGAAGAACATTCAGCATTTTTGCAAAGTGGTGCTGGGTCCAAGGAGACGTGTCTTTCTACGCTAACTGACCAATGACGAACAGACAAGTTGAGTAAACCCTAAACAGGGAGATCCCTTTGTAAAGTGCCAGCAAAGCGGATGTGACTGAAATCATTACCTTGGACAAGCAAAGATAGACCAAGAGGAAGCCCAAGTTTCAATAAGTACCAAACTTCGGACAAACTGTACTTCATCGACTTAGACTTTTGTTGCTGGCGACTGAATAATAAGCAGTCGGCAGTGTACTCTCATCAGTTCTCAAATGCATCAAGATCAGGAGTACCGTTTGGGGGTCGAACTTGGCCAACCGCTGCACTTGCACTTGAAAAGCAACCTCGCGTCACCACCTCTTCCCTAATTTCCTTATGCGCACAATAAAGGGTTTTNCGTACTAACAATGAAAAACCGGGTCCCTCAGCGAAATGCACTGCGATATCCCGAGAATCGCACTGATTAAAACATAGCACGGTCTTTGTGCAGCACATGAAGTTGGAAAATTTCATAAACGGGAGATTCGACTGGGTTTCAGGTGGGCTTCTCGTGAAAACCAAATGCAGATGAGAGTGTGTTGACTTTTGTGCAAATCGAGTTGAAGAGGAGCATAAGGTTGACGGAAACTCGGAGGGTACACCTATCTGATGAGCGCCAAGAAGAGCAAAACCGGTCGTGGGCTGTTGAACACTTTCCAGCAATTTTGTTAGTAGTTTCCTTCAATATTTCGGCTATTGTGCCAACTGAATTACGACGCAGTCTTTGTGCAACGCATTCGGTCTATGAGAATCAAACACAAAAGGTCAATTTCGAATTCTAGCGGAGACAAATTGGTGTGCAAATGAGTGAGCTTGTCATGTACGGGAGGGGTAGTTGAAGGAATGTACATTCTCAGTTCTAAATTGCGTGACACTAGAAACTGAGTAACAAGATCATCTTGACTTCTTGAGTTTGCTTAGAAGAGAATTAACTGTCCGGCTGTCTAAAATCGCCTTCGTCATTAGACGTTTGTGGGACAGGGGATCAAGAGAAAATCTCATGATACAACGCACTGAGCCAACCAAAAATTTACTGAAACTATGGATAGGCAAAGGTCACAACAATGTCTTTTTATCCGGCTTCATTCCGGAGCACTGGAAGAATTTCTTCGCTCAGTATGCATTCAACAACAGAAACAAAAATGATCTTTCGCTCTCACTTTTTACCCTTTCAACAGAACCTGTTTGGCCTTCATTCCAACCATTTGTAGCAGGTTTCGTGCACAAAACTCGCACTCTTTAGTTTATCATCGACCTTGCCGCCAAGGAGGCTAAAACTAGCTATTCTTAACTCCACGTTCATCGAGAAAGCTTTAACCTGCTTTCACATGTCGAAATTCACATCGCCATGTGGATGTTAGACGGCGTGGTTAAAATGCGTGCGTGAAGAAAGATTAATGGTGTTGCAATGACTTATTTCACTCAAACACTCGTTTTGTGGGCCTTACTGCTCGAACAAGAACCACAGGTTAGAGTGTATGAATGATGGCTGCCTGTGGTGACAAACACGTAGTACAAAACCACAGATGAGTAAATATTGTGAGTCAACAAAAAGTCACACTTCTCCTTGGGTTTCAACATGCTTAATTTTATCATCGTCATTGTTCTCACTACAACCTCACAGGAAACTGATAGCCTGAATACCATAACATTGATTTGCCGTCAAAGATGGCAGCCTTTCCCTCTGACATATGACAAGTCATGCTTGCTTCATCTTGAAGATCTGACAGACTCTTTGCAACCTGCGTCAGTTTCTTTGTGACGTGCAACTTTCCTTCCATATTTTGGTGTGCGCCATTCATGAGAACCCAATTCTGGTAGTCAACTTTTCTTCAAAACATGTAACAAATTTGTGTTCTCCGACGCCAGTAGTACCCTGCTCATTCCTCAGTCTGTTTATGACTCATCTTCTCCAGATGCTATTTCGTTCAATGCTTGAAGCGCACGTGCCTGATACTAATTTGTCTGTTCTTTGAAAGGTAAACCTGGCAAGCCAAAAAAGGCAAAAATGTGCGAATTTAATCTGTTGAGGTGATAAAGGATACCCTGTCGAGAATCAAACCATCTATTACCGCCGCACCGGCGGTATAGTTGCCCTGTAGAGATTTCGTTCTACCAGTGAACCCAATCTACACTGAAACCCGAGAAGCAGTGTACAGCCCTTTCATCCTTATTTGAAGTGTGAGCAGTCAGCAGCTTGAGAAACTCAGAGTTCTTCTCCATCCATCGATTGAACGTTTACTCATTTGGTCACGTGTTTGCCGATTAGCAGAGTGATCAGCTCTCATCTGGTTTCACCCTTTTGATGCAAATTTTGGTGAAAGCTATGCTAAAAATAAAAGAAAAAACCGGGTCAAAATAGTTAGCCTTCGAATGTGCGCATGCAAATCAATGACATAGATGCATTTGATCGTTGTTTCAAAGCCTATCCGCATCCTGCGGAGGAAATGAAAGCTCTGTTAGCGATGTTCACAACCGGATTAAATCGATACGTCACAGAGGAGTAATTTTTGGCCGTAATTTAACGGAATTCTACATAAATATGCAGGGAAAATCCATTCAAACAACTTTGGTTATATTAGTGTGATAAGCTGACGCTTTTCAGAGTTCGATTCAATCATTATCTGTACTAGAATCAATAAATTACAACTGGTTGTATCTTCAGTGCCATGAAAGTGGTTGAACCTAGCACTGAGTTGGATACCTGGATGTCGGTGAAAGCCAGAGAGAATATGACCGGTGAGCGACCATGTAGAAGTCTGTAACAAGCCATCAACCGTCCAAATATGACGGCATGTTATCCAGCACCGGCACCAGATATTTGATTATCACGAAGAGGCTGTTGTTCTTCGTCAGATCCTTCAGGCTATTCATAGCGCCTTAGAAGTGTCCTGCACAACACTCAGTAGCAGAACATCAAGAGGCTAATGCACAACCCGACGTTGTCCATACGGTTAACTCTATTGGCTTCCCTGAAACGGTATTATGTTGAACAGGCACTAGCTGGTAGTAGCCTCAAAACTACCTCACTTCCGGCTGTTTGAGTCGAGCACGTACACCGATGAGTGCGCTGATGCCCCACAAAGTCAGTCCTACCATTGAAAGGAAGAACGCCTTCTCTGCGGAGTTATGTATTAGAAAATGCCAACTGACCAGTAACAGACTATTGGACAGGGGAGAAAACACTTACTCGCATCTTATTTGCAAAAACTGATCATCCATCTTCTCCTGAACGAGTCTTCTTGAACTCCACAAATTCCGTAACAGATCTCCCTTTTCAAAAGACGCAAAGCCAATTTACAAGAAGAAAACATACTAATCACATGCCTCCCCATCAGTAGTATCACCGTTACCCCGGGACATGTGTGCCCGAACGTTGCACACGTGGCCACGTGATCACTGCCGCACTGGTAGGAAAGAAAACCATCTTAATGAATCAGTAGTTGTGCAAGATCAAGATGCACCGTGTTTCTCACAACCACATGGACATCCCTCCCCTAGATCTTTCTTTCGAATGCTAGGTCTATCCAAGTAAACGTTCTTCCAACGTGCCTAAAGGCTATCCGAGTAACGGACTTTTCGGACGTCCCCGTTCTTCGGCAAGCCGTAGATCCTTGGTTTCTGGATGTTTCGGATTTGATATTGAGCGCATCTTGTGAGCAATATCTGTCAGTTACCGGAACACGTTGTCTGTACAGCTTCATGGCCTTTTTGGCGGTAAACCGGTGAGGACGAAACAGATTCCCGATGCGCTGCGAACGTATGTTGGTCGTGGACGAAAAAACACGACTGCTTAAGGCGTATTTCTAAGACTGGTCAGTTGCTTTGCTGTCCAGCTTACTGTCAACGGTTGTGTATGTGGATAGAGTACTGGAAGTGCAGCGCGAGTCCGCATATTTCAGTAGCTTATTAACATTCAGATGAATGGTTAGTTCTCTGTGTTAATTAGAGTTTATAATTTTCAATTTTGTAATTTTCAACTGCAGGTACAGTCAGCATATGATCAAACACCCTGATTGGCAATCATCTGAAGTGCACATACCAGCCAGCTCTGTGATGTCCCTAGCGCGCAACATCCCGGCCACCGTTTCGAACACTAGGGCGTTCGACCACGAGCGGCTGGAAAGATATAAATTCACCAATCCCTCAACCGCGGAAGCCACAAAACATGATCACACGAGTTGACTGACTCCTGAAGTGATGACATATCAGATGGCAGTCTTACTCAACTCGCGAAGTTACTCGCCATCTTAGCTATTTATAGATAGTTTATAGTATGAGGAGATTTGAGAATTTTCAACTGAGATTTCGTCCTTAATTCTTCATGTTGACCCAGGAGTATAAAGCGCAAGTGAGTTAAATACACAGATTAACATATTGGGGCTAGACGGCTCAATTGTTATAGCTCGAATTTACTGACCAGATGGTCCGTGGTTCGAATCCGACCTCCGCATCTCGACTTTCCCTGTCTAGGCTTGGGCGACTTGACAGTATTCCGGCCCTCGTGCCTCCTGCTGATGACATGGCGGTAAAGCACCGAAACGGCGCTACAACTGAACGATATATATATATATATATGTTTTCAGTGAAAGAAGAAAACTAACCGGTTACAAGCAGGCAGACACGAAAGCAAATATCCCATACGCACGGGGTTTCGAAAGTTAACATTCTCAAGCTTATTCTAGAACCTTCCTGTACGTTCTCTGGACATTAAACAACGATGAACGAGCACTACAAAGTGGTTACACTGCAATCCGCACTAATCTTTGCCTTCCATCAGATACAGCGATGGGAATTGAACACCGCACCAGACTAATAAGGCTGCGCATCAGCCTACTACGCAGCGGGACAATCAGGTCAAACAGGGCCGTGCGATTGCGCCTAAACGTCTGAATCACGTCCGATTTCATCATGTGCCGGAGAAAGGTCAAATAGGGACACAGAAAGTTCACACCCACTCCATGGCCACAAGCGCACAGACGGCCATCTCTGATCAACCGAGAACCGGTGTGGGCGAGTAGCAGACACACTGTCTGGTTGACAGTGGATCGACCATCAAATACAATCACAAGTGAATCACACATATAGAATTTTGTAATTGCGTTAATACACAGTTCCTTCAGGTCGTCTTCTTGTCTTCTGACGAAAACCCAGTAGCATCAGGGCAGGTGAAAGGATACAGCACAGACCCTACTCGCATTCTTCATCAATAGCATGTACCTTTACATTAGCAGCCGGGATGCCGGTGGTTCGAGACTTCCCGGAGTTTCGTCAGTCTCGAATCGCTGGTCGGTCCGAATAGAGACAAAACAGCTGTGTGGTAAGCCTCAGCTTTTCACCACAGATTGGCCTCAATGATGGGACTAAATCTCAGCTGCACATCACCAGACTTTCTCACACTATCAACAAGTCGAAAAAAGCTTGATAGCCTGTCATAAATTCCAAAGTTTCCGTCACATAATGCAATAGCAAAACACAAGTGTGTTGTTCCGATGAATCAATCGGGGGAGAGTGATCATCAACGATTAAACTCTATCAGAAAATCTCATGCCACCAATCATGACAGTGAATTTTCACACCTTGTGTCTGCGGCTTCCCTATACTCTGTTGGTAGATGTACGTTTATAGGTGAGTCGTGGTTTGAGCTGGGGACATCTATTATACAAGAGAAAGACAAAATAATCAATGGATGAATATTGCGAAAAAGTAAGCAAGCATCATGTGGCTGCAAACGTATGGCACTCTATGTATGAGCGCACACAAGTCCAGTTCCGATAAGTTTGAGTGAAATCTCTGATCAGAGCTTATAAACGAGGGGGGCTGAACGATTAACTAAGCCTCTAAGCAGACAACTAGCTAAGTTACCAAAAGTATAAGACTGGTTAAATATACCTATAAGTTTGATGAGGCTCTTGGGAAAACCACCTCCGATTGCGCTTTTTCTGAGCCGTTTTAGATAGACCTGTTGGAGGCATACACTGTGCAACTTCTCTCTTGAAATAGAAGTAACCTGTAACATGTATGGCGTAGGCTATAGGCGTATGGGAGTTGCGGAAGTGGATATACGAAAATCATGCAGAAGGTTTCCACTTTTATTCTCATTCTCTTCCCATCAACTTAGTTGTTTTAACTCTCGATATAGTTCACAACATTGGGAGGGGAGGACGAGGAATTTCAATGACGTTGACCTGACCCGAATATTAAAAAGCGAAAACAAATTTTCCCATGAAGTGTGAGTCTCAAACACCTGTTCCGTTTGTGGTCGAAACCTCGTGCATTTTGTGCACAACAGCACCTTTGTAAACTACCCAAATTTTAGCGAAATACACTCACTCTCAAACTAATTTGGTTTTGTGAGAGGCTCACCTGGTACCCAGCTGAATCCCTCGTTTGTGATGTTTCCAGGCATGAGGCGGCCTGGTGCAGTCCATCCCGTTGCCTGGATACATCACAAACGAGAGATTCAGCTGGTATATATATATATATATATATATATATATATATATATATATATATATATATATATATATATATATATATATATATATATATATATATATATATATATATATATATATATATATATATATATATATATATATATATATATATATATATATATATATATATATATATATATATATATATATATATATATATATATATATATATATATATATATATATATGTATTGGATGACTGTGAAGAACGATAAATGCGTTAGTACATAGGAAGTGTAACCACGCCCGATAGAAAAGAAACGCAGCCTTTTGTCCAAGACGGTCGGAAATGGTTCGAAAAATCAAAGTTCGAAAATAATCTGACAATAGTTCAAGAAGAAAATGGTTTTAGGGGTACCAAAATCCCCTACAGCTACCTGGACTGAATGCGTGTAGCATAATTCACCAGGAATTCTTTCGGTTTTGGCGCCGACTACCACGATTTCGCTGGCCTGTTTTGTTCACGACAACGTGCTAGCTGGTTACACACTTTTCACCGGTTATAGGTGGCTGCTAAGCGACTGTACTGGTTAGCCCTTCAGTCGACTTTCTGATAGGATGACACCCGTGTGACCTGTGACCTTGGCCCGTTTCACTGCGATCAACCTGTCAGTTCTCAGATGAGCTCTGGTATTAAATGGTGTAAGTTTCACTCTGTGGCGTTCGCAGATGTGTATCTGAAATTTCCTGACCCTCTATAGGCTATCCAGCTAGACGGGTCCATTTTTGCGTACCGGTCAGGAGAGTGCCTAATTACATGTGATGAACAGTTCTGCACCCGATCGATGTCTTGGTTTGGATGATTTTAGGGGACAGTCTGGCCTTTCCACGCTCCAAGGGTTCCACACGTCCCCATGGTTATTTAGTTCTCTTCACCATGAACGTCAGTTTCATTCAGTATGCTATTTCATTGTTTTCCACACCAAGCCCTATAGCGGTTAACCTCGAGGTGCTAAGTTAACGGTTTATCCCTTGCAGCCTTCTGCATTCAAGGAGTTCACCTTCTGAGCTTGAAACTTCTTTATTAGAGAATTGCGGTAGTGTTATACACTCGTTATATTACCCCCAGCTACATTGATTGTTCCGGCTCCTCTAGTTTTCTCTTCAAAATTTACTCTTCCTATTGTGCACTTTATACCGAAAGCCCGAATGCTTCCAGATGGTGCCGTGTCTCAAAAGCTCGGTTGGAAATCGGTCATCAAGTCCTGAAATCCGCTCAGAATGCAATTTACCGCATGTTGTGGGCAACCTTTCTGGTGTTCACCGACAAGACGTGATGCAGAACCAGAACACATCGTGAGACGGAGCAGTGTCGATGATCACAAGGGTGTGCCTCCTCAAGAAAACAAGAGAATCCACACAATCTGTGGTGAAGTTGGTCGAGGTTAACGACTTGCTCAATCATACATAATGTTCTATCATTGGTAAAATCGCTTCAGTGGAAACGATATGGGATGATACTTACATGTGCTACTAAAATGTCCATATCAACCTACACTTTCAATGTGTCAAGGCATCCAAGCCATAAATACTGCTTCTGCTCTATTTTAGAACGCATAAGTGTACTGTGTTTTCAATTACTGGAGAAATCCTGATAAATCATCTGTGCAGACATTGCACATTATGAATAAATCTGAACAGAACACTTGGTGAACTTGTCAACACGTGCAAATTTGTGGTATGGATTCCGTGAATGAAGACTGAGTGGAACTATACCCTGTTCAAGTGTTGGCTAATCGTACTGCTAAACAGCCGCTTGTACCCGAATGGTTACTAGGTTAAAATTCCAACAGGGTTGTCGCGGATTCGGGACTCCCTGGTGTTTCACACGTTGCTTCGGATTTCCAATAGGCATGAAACAGTTTCACGATGCTCCTCGGTTTTTCAAATTAGACTGCCCAATTTGACAGGACAAAATCTCCATAAATAGAGTCAGTGAACTCAGCCGCCTGAATTACCCTACCACTGTAACGGTGATACTAATGGATGGGGAAGGCATGCGAGTAGTATGGTTTCTTCTTGTAAATTCGCTTTGCGTCTCTTGAAAAGAAATATCTATTGCAGAATTTATGGAGTCACTTTGCGGCTTCGGCTTGGATTTGAGCAACAGTCAATGAATATCCAGGAAAGTTCAGGAAGACGCGTTCAATAGAAGATGGATGTTCAGTTTCTGTAAATAAGATGCACATGAGTGTTTTGCTTCCCTGTTGAAAAGTCTGTACCTGGTCAGTTGGCGTTTTCTAATGAATAACTACGGACCGAAGGCCTTCTTCCTTTCACCACTGAGGTCTAAAAGACTTTTTCTGCTCAAGGAACTATTGAATTGCTGTTTGCCCTTAGATGTACCGAACCAGTCAGCAAGACAGGTGTTGGGGCTTCATGAACACAACGGGCAGACGGTCCTCTGTCTTGTCAGCTGGTGTAGCTGTCACTCAGCACCCTAGACACAAGACCAGTCTCGGTCTGGGCTGACAGAAACGCATGTTTGACTTTTTCTACGCTGTGCATGTACCAAACCAACCGAAACACGTTTACCAATAATCAAATGCCAATGACCTAATGACCAAGTGGCTAATAGTCTTGAAAACAGCGTCTCAGCTGCAATGTTGATGAGCGTTGAAATACCCCGTGATCTTATGGCCTCATAATTGATCCCATTATCCAACTACATGCAACGTAGACTTCATGCTATTTCAGAAAAATCACCACACCAGTCATGATTCATCGCTTTTCGATTGCAACAAACAACAGCACATCAGTGTCAGCCGCACAAAACACACCTTCGCCGTGTGTACACGTACAAATGAATGAGGCGCTGATAGAAACTCGATTCTTATTGGTAGTTTCTGTTTGGTTTAGTCAGAGCAGGAAACAGCGTCTGA
This sequence comes from Opisthorchis viverrini, assembly GCF_000715545.1. Taxonomy (NCBI): domain Eukaryota; kingdom Metazoa; phylum Platyhelminthes; class Trematoda; order Opisthorchiida; family Opisthorchiidae; genus Opisthorchis; species Opisthorchis viverrini. The sequence goes on along the minus strand of NW_008751978.1, from coordinate 133,324 downwards.
GGATGATTATACCAGTGTCCCTGAGCTTGTATAAATAGCTGCGCACTGCCGTTTGCTTTCAACTATTCTTTATTTGAGTAAGTTTTTGCGTGTGTTTATTAAGTCCTATATGCTGTTTACCAACCATGAGTCATACTCCTTAAAAAGGAACGTTTGTCATACCGATGAATCATTTCTAGACATTATTTCTAGACGTATTCTGCTGGTGTCATACTTGTTAGAAGATGCCGAGATTGGTACGGATGAGAAACATACATATGAGTTTGCAATGGCGTACTGGTCAACGGCTCCGACTCCAGCAGGGTATGAAATCTATAGCTCTGTGTGGCGTTCTTATGCCACATATCAATAGTCGGGGTACCGTCCTTAACTAGCTATTTTGCAGAAACAACACCGCGTACGAATTCTTCCTTCTAGACATGGAATTCCAGCGATTTTTTGTCTTAAGTGTCGACTGGAAGCTTATTTCGATCTCACCAAGCCAGCCAATGTGTATTTTTGGACTAGGTTCTTGGAAACATACAAAAATTTGCACTTCGTATGCCTCGGGCTACGTCCTGTTGGCGTAGTTCTGTTGAGCAGTTCACTGAGCAGCCCCGCACTGTTTGCGGCTACACCCTGAGAACCGGTAACAAGGCTCAGTGGTTACAGCATGAATTTACTAACCAGAAGGTCCGTGGTTCGAACCCGATCTCTGCCTCTTGCCTTCCCCTGTCTGAGATTGGGCAACCTGACAGTATCGCAGCCCTCGTACATCCTTCTGGTGGCAAATAGACACCGAAAGGGTGCTACAGCTGGGGAGAGAAATAAAGACTCATCGAGAGAGTGTCCATACTCGAAAATTGGGATGCGAAATGCGTGTCAAAGGTCTTCGAATAATCATGTCGGGTAAATGAGTAATCAGTACTTATTCCTATCGCTCCATAGAGTGCCTTCCCTCCCAGTTATCAGTTTAGGAAAATCCGTTTGATCTTGGCATGCAGCACTTGCAGAGCGTTGCCTACGTTGTACTTTTTGCCCCGAAGCGAACATCAGATCAGACCTACTGTCGGAATAATGCAGGAAAGAACAGCGCTATTCATTTCAGGGTCGTTTATTGATCAGCACGAACTAAGCGGTTACGAGCCATTAGACACAAAATTAAAAATCCTATTCTCAAAGATTATTTGAACTTTCCTGAACTTTCTTTGAATACTAATCACTGCAAAGCGGTCTAGTAATTTCCTTGCGAATTTTTCATAGGATGCGGAGACGGCGTTTTACCACCTGACCAGACACTACTCACACGTTTCATCAGTAGCATAAACCGTCACACTCGTAACTACAATGCATTATTCAATCATCGATTATTTGACCGTTTGTCTGTTCAACAAGCAAATACGATCATTAATTTTATGAAGGAAACTACTTACAAGGTTACCGAACACTTTTTTGACAGCCCTTCTTGGGGCTGAACAGGCAATCGTAGTCTCCAAGTTTCTGTCAACCTTATGTTCTGCTTGGAACCAAATTACACGAAATTAGCGAATATACACTCATTTGCAAACCAATTTGGTTCTTTCGAAAGACTCACCTGGAACCCAGCTGAATCTCTCGTTTATTCGGGAATGTGCATCCCGCCCTGGTGGAGCAGCTATTCAAGAGGCGTGAAATGATTTACTTTTAGACATTAATTGCTTGAGGTATGAAACACTCAGATGGGAAATATCCTCTAGGGTGAGTTTGTGAGTGGTAGCAAGTGTTGTGGTAGCGAGCACTGGCGTCCAAATGGGCGGTGGCTATGGGCATAGGCAGTCAAGTAAGCAGGAAGGTGTGCTTCATCGGGAATTATTCCATTTCAATCACCACGCCACAGAAACCAGCAAGAAGGCCTTAATTTCCGCAGTGGCCTCTGGTTATCATATTCTATGCAGAAGTTATGCGGATGCGCTTTGAAAAAAGGTCACACTCTGATGAAAGAGACCGAAACTTCAACCAAATGGAGTTGACCACAAATTTACCGAGCGGGGTTTCTTTGGATTTGCACAACCAGATAACACCTGTCCCACAGCATATACTACTACTAATAATAAAGTGAAGGAAGCGCGTTTGTTCTAACAGTTGCATATTTTTACTGGTTACAAAATATGAGCTCAGTACAAACATTCACATCAATCTATTCATATAAAAGAGTTCGGTGTAAGTCTGTCCGTCTGGTAAACGGCGTACTACAACGTTTGACTCTTAAACATGAACTTGAGTTTGTTCTTTCACTGGTGAAATCCGTAACTAACCAACAATTATGAATTCAGTGCTGGCGAAATACATCCATTTGCAAACTGATTTGGTTTTGCGGGAGACTCACCTGGAATTCAGCTGAATCTCTCGTTTGTGGTGTTTTCAGGCAATGGAGTGTGCTGCACCAGGCCGCCACATGTTTCAGTCGCTACGATATTCGTACTGCACTACTCATAAGGTTGCTGAAAATTCGCCGACAGCCCACGACCGGTTTCGTCCTTCTTGGGGCTCATCAGGTAGGCACAGCCCCTTATTTTCTACTTGAAACCAAATTGCACGAAATCAGAGAACTGCCCTTATTTGCAAACAAATTTGGTTTTGCGAGAGACTGCACTACCTGATGAGCCTCCACAAGGGCGAAACCGGTCGTGGGCTGTCGACGAATTTGCAGCACCCTTATGAGTAGTGCATTACGAATTCAGAATTAGTCTAAGTGATTGAGGGTTTTTAAGAAATTTAGTTGGCACGATAACCACATCTAACTGGGTGTGACTTATGAGAGTCTACCAAAACTGAGTGGTTCAGTATGTTCTCTTCAGTCTTTTGTTTTCAATCTACTGCATTTTCTGGCGCTCCGCCTTTGGAACAGTTTTCTTGGATCTGTTCTATCCTACACCGTCGATCTACATATCGATCGTTTGCTCTCCGCAAGCTAAATTGATCTGTATAACTTCTGAAATCCTGTCAGTCACCGTTGAGGAGCTACGGATATTGGGATCTGGCTCACGTCACGGATTCCACATACACGCGCACAACTACCCGCAATCTTCGAAGATACTCCACGTCGCCTACACGAAACGGCAACCCGCGACGAGTTCTATCCTCTGCAACCACTTCTGCAAAGATCGGTGAAGATTTACGGGCGCTATCGAGAAACCTGTCCGCGCAAGTTTCACCATTGAAACCCTCTTCGCTGCGGATCGATAATCACTGGCCTTCCGAGTTGACTGCGTTCTCAACTTCTGCTAAGCGGCTAGCGCGCACGCTAGTCCGAGTGTAGACGCAAAACCGCACATACACGCCACACGCTGGCAATTTCGCTGGCTAACCTGCCCCGCACACACGCCCAAACATGTCCAAACGTGTCACCCGTTCT
>NW_008751978.1:119510-125513 GCF_000715545.1 Opisthorchis viverrini | reverse complement strand
GCTTAGCGCCAAGTTACTGCGCTCATTCCGGGGTGCCCACACCTCCAGACATTCATTCAGGCAAACTGGATAGAACTTGAACAGGCTTCTCCCTGTTGGTTCCCGTTATTCACTGAAATCGTCAGTGTTTAAGTTGTCATCTCCAGTCAAAACGCGCTGTTCAAATGATGCAATGCCGAAGGAGTCAGCCGCTAATTCCGCGCCCCGAAATTACGGGTGGAACATTGCTAACCCAGTTAACTAAAGCTCAGCGACAGCCTGAACTCGGTTCAAATCAAAATAATGGTTTGGTTTAACGTAGTTGAAGCTCTAAGTAAAAACAGTACACCTAGAAGCCGAGACCATCATTCACATTTTCGTGATTCCTCCAACTTGTGAACAGACGGTTTGGGAACAATCGGTATATTTATTGCTGGGCACCGTTTCGCTTTTGGCACAAGTGACTGAACATACCTGGGCAGAGATTCATAAGACGGTTTGAAAAACAAAGTGTGAGAATGGAAAAATGTCTCACCTTTGAGAAGCATACACTTATTACTGCTATCCAACGAGGTGAGCGGTTAGTATTGAAGTATAATGTAGACAACTGTCTTTACAAAAATATTCGTCTTGCAGGTGGTCACAGGGTAAGTCTAGGTTGACCGAACAGCAAACATGTGGAAGTGGGTAGCAAAAGAACCGGATATAGAACATTCAAACCAGAGTAATCGGCTCACTCAAACGGTTTTGGCGTCTTACCATTGCAATATCTATTTATGTGTGCATTCCAACTGAGTTCGATCGACAACGTTTTGGACGGTAGGTCTTAGCTCACCTCCCACCTGTGTCACCCATCATCTCCGCTTTATTTGCTTTGCTCCGGTTTATCGATTATCCTGGAATGTAAGTTTTCAAGATCTGGGTGTCATTCCATCTTGGCCCAGAGATCTGTGATTTCGGCAGAATACAAATGCTGTTTCAAGTATATACTTTGGTTATTATGTCTACACCTGCATCGCGATATGTCGAATAGTGTACTAACTGAGTCAGCACATTCAGTTGCTTAAAAATATCACAAATAGCTGGGTTCCAAATGAATCTCACGCAAAACCAAATTTGTTTCGGTAACCTTGCCTATTCACTTCAAACCAATCGGCACCTGATCTCTTGGACGAACAAACCTGTTAGTAGTCTCATCGATCATCGGGTTTTAGATATGGGTCACTTGTAAAATCTTTCAACAGGTTTTATTGGGTAAACGGAGACAAATCAAAGTATGAAATGCGGATTTTCTTCCCCTTCGGACTAATGTGTGTGCAAAAATGTTCACAACTTAAAAGTTTATTTTGCCGGCCGATGGTATTGACTGGAAACGTGGAAGTACACCGATATCATTTATAGATTTTTAAGGCGTATTTGGCTTGGAGAGTGTGGTTAAGTGATCTGCCAGAGTAGTCACCTATATTGGGACAAGATGGAGCAAGTAGTTAGGGAGCGAATTTACTGACCGGAAAGTGCAAGATGGACCAAGTGGAAAGGGAGCGAATTTGCTGACCAGAAGGTCCGTGGTTCGAACCCGACCTCTGCTTCTCGAATTCCCCTGTCTAGGCTTGGGCAACCTGGCAGTACCCCGGCCCTCGTGCCTCCTTCGTGTAGCATGGCAGCTAGGCAGCTAAACGCTAGCCACAAATACGTCTCCATCTTTTAAGAAAGGGACAGGTCTGGAAACAGTAGTATTAAGCATATTTCCTTCTGGTTTATGGAAAACAACACTAAGAACAAATGGCTTCTGTAAGAACTACCAGTGAAAGGAAGAAGGCCTTCGCTGCGAAGTTATTTATTAGAAAACGCCAACTGACCAGTTACAGACTATTAGACAGGGAAGCAAAACTCTCGTGTGTATCTTGTTTACAAAAACTGAACATCCATCTTCTCTTGAAAGCGTCTTCCTGAACTTTCCTGAATATTCGTCGACTGATGCTCCAATCCAAGCAAATGTTACAAAGAAACTCGACAGATTCCGCAAAAGGGCTCACATTTCAAGAGGTGCGAAGCAGATTTACGAGAAAACATACTACTTGCATGCCTTCCCCATTAATAGTATCACGGTAACACCAGAGCGCAGTCGTTTTTTACCCAATCAGATGCGAAGATTGATTTAGGGGTCCAACCCCTGCTGAGTTTATACCTAATGGGGAACTGAACTTGACTTTCGGCTTTAATAAACCCATGAACGAGAATTCTGCAAGTTCTGCAAGCACCTACCACTGGTTTATGGGTAGAGGCGAGGTGGAACAAGTGGTTAGGGAGCGAATTTGCTGACCAGAAGGTTTGTGGTTCGACCCCGACCTCTGCCTCTCAAATTCCCCTGTCTAGGCTTGGGCAACCTAGCAGTATCCCAGCCCTCGTGCTTCCTTGGGGGGGGGGCATGGCATCTAGGCACTGAAAGAGCGCTACAGCTGAGGGATTGCTTAATGTTATTGTGGTCTATGAGTGTCCTGTTCTTGAAGAACGATCTCATAGTCACAAACTGAGAGCGACGGTGTAGAAATCGTTCGGCCACATGCGCACCCTCACAATGCGGATAGCTCCGAAGGAAAAAAAATAAAAAACCTATAGAATTACATATGTCATGTGAGTTCGGCGGGAAATAAATGACGATGTGAAAAGTGTGAAATGCATCCTTGATCAGCAAACAATTCTGATGATTCCAAATCATGATGAATGGTCTGGTGAGTTGATTACAGTTTGCAAACAAGGAACCATGTAATGTCCCGTGTCGCAGTTTTTGTGGAACATGTTAAGCAAACAGCACGGAGTATTCGACGAATCTTTATTGGTGAGCATGAAGAACATTAATAGTATCACGGTAACACCAGAGCGCAGTCGTTTTTTACCCAATCAGATGCGAAGATTGATTTAGGGGTCCAACCCCTGCTGAGTTTATACCTAATGGGGAACTGAACTTGACTTTCGGCTTTAATAAACCCATGAACGAGAATTCTGCAAGTTCTGCAAGCACCTACCACTGGTTTATGGGTAGAGGCGAGGTGGAACAAGTGGTTAGGGAGCGAATTTGCTGACCAGAAGGTTTGTGGTTCGACCCCGACCTCTGCCTCTCAAATTCCCCTGTCTAGGCTTGGGCAACCTAGCAGTATCCCAGCCCTCGTGCTTCCTTCGGGGGGGGGGCATGGCATCTAGGCACTGAAAGAGCGCTACAGCTGAAGGATTGCTTAATGTTATTGTGGTCTATGAGTGTCCTGTTCTTGAAGAACGATCTCATAGTCACAAACTGAGAGCGACAGTGTTGAAATCGTTCGGCCACATGCGCACCCCTCATACCGCGAATAGCTCCGAAGGAAAAAAAGAAAAAAACCTATAGAATTACATACGTCATGTGAGTTTGGCGGGAAATAAATAATGAGGAGGAGAGTGTGAAATGCATCCTCGATCAGCAAACAATTCTGATGATTCCAAATCATGACGAATGGTCTGGTGAGTTGATTACAGTTTGCAAACAAGGAACCCTGTAATGTCCCGTGTCGCAGTTTTTGTGGAACAGGTTAAGCAAACAGCACGGAGTACTCGACGAATCTTTATGGGTGAGCATGAGGAATCGATACTGGAGATTGGATGAGACCTTGAGTGAGAAACTTGGTGAAGGTCGGAAGAATTGTGAGGAACAAAGACGTGTGGAAATAAGACAAATGCATTCAATTGCATAACCAATTGTCTTTTTCGGGTAAATCACCTAAATCCAAGCTGAATTTCCCGTTTATGGTGTTCATCTTCAACTGAATGTGCTGCACCGGGTCGCATCAACTTTCACTTGGTATCGCGGTTACCAAAACACCAGGACATTTTGGCCGGATACATTCGTTTGTAGAAGACAATCCTAAACGAGAGATTCAGCTGGGATTAAGGCGAGTCTTCCGTGAAAGCCAAATGTGTCCGTCGAATTTCTACAGTTCAGGTTCAAGTACAACGTAAGGTTGACGGACACTCAGGGACCAAGTGTACCTGATGGGATCCGGAAAGAGGGGGAGCGTTGGTGGGCTGCCGAACGGTGTTCAGCAATCTTATGTGTGGCATATGAAATTAGTCTATTAAAACCGGAAACAGCTGGGTCCTGATTTCTAGTGCCAAGATAAAACTATGTGAAACTTAAATAAAAATCGTGGAGAAGATCAAATGATCATTTTCGTCGGATTCATCCTATCCAGACTGCTTTTCAAGATGGAATCCCGTCATTTCGAGATATGTATACTTCGTGGCTGAAGGTGTAACTTCCAAGAAAAAGTTAGACAGACCCGTCTCAAACGAATTTCGGTTTTTATTAGTATAATCCCCGAATCACAAGATAGTTATATTCCGTAAAAATACCGGGTGATGAGTTATTAGAGGAAATTCTAGTCTGAACTTGCACTTTCTCTCTAGATGATAATGTACTTTGATGAGTGAAATATCGGAAGTGCCCGTTAAATAGTAGTGAAACCTGAGCACACACAAATTCTGAACAAGTTGTTCTTTTACTCATAGCCAACTTTGAATAACGTGACTCGTACCTCAGTCGCTTTCCCCGGAGATAAAAAACAGTTTGGTTGGCTCGTTCGGCATGTTATCGCAGGACCGGGCAATGACAAATTTTGGGTTCTCGAACCATGGCACCAGACCAGCGACCAACTGAAAGGCTCATTAGGACGGCCAGTCAGTGGAGCATTTGTGCTCATTGAAACAGATTATAACGGGGCCTAGAAGTTTTAGGAATACCTCGCTCTTTTGGTCAGCTTATCGGGTGCCTTCAGGGGAGGAGAATACAGCGCCAGTTTACTTCGTTGAATCAAATCTTCAAATACTGAGGCACTGTCTGACTGAAGGTACTAGATATTGGTGTTCCGATCCCTTGTGCTAAATAGTCCTTCAAGGCCTGCTGCTCGTGTGAAAAGAGGCGCGCGTTTTAGTTTGGACAAATATGACGAAAGTTGTCAGGTGTATACTGTCAGAAATGATTTTATAGCGTTAATTTAAGGTAACAGATTGTGTTGACTGGTTGTATAAGAGTTACCGTTAATAAAACAAGTAAGCTACCTTCACTGTTTAAATTAGTTTGGTGAGTTGGTTTTTGGTGGATGATAGACTAGACCATTGATCAACGGATAAATAAGGCCAGAGTTCGGGGAACAATCTGACTGGTTCAGCCTTCTATGACACCTGGTTTTGAAACGGTCCTTCCCTCAAAAGGTCGAATAAATGTGGAAGAATGCTATCTCAATATTCGTCTCCTGTTCTGTTGTGAAATGATTCCGGTTATCCGATGATTTAAACAAAAGCAAGAAGTCACGAAAACAGTCATGTGCTTTAAATATCTAAACTATCTACTTGAGAATCCAAAACAGCAAATCCCGCGAGTCACTGCGGGTCGAAAGTGATCAGCAACATTACAGGAAACCAGTGAACGTGTTGTAGTTCCACTGGTCTCTAAAGATAACAAAAAAACCCATAGATATGGCTTCTGGCGCACGCTTATTCTGAGACACTCAGATGATGCGAGAGACTGGGAACCACATAAAAATTGCCCCGGCAGAGTGCAACATCCCAAATTCAACAAGGGCCTTTCCCATTGTTTCTATAGTGAGAACATTTTTTCGGTGACCAAAAAACACACGAGATTAGTAATGACTGAAGACGTTTAACTGTGATAAACAGTTTTTTAAAAGCTCTCTTTGTGTGCAGAGCCGAGTCGGTTTCGTAATTTTGTATTTTCTAATAAACTGTGACCAGGAATATCTAAGGGGACGCATGCGGAGATTATATTCCGCTAGATAATGTCGGCATTGCCGGATGCACACATGAGGTGTATCTTTCAGTTGCTAGCAAGGAAAATAATTAGGTAAACACGAAGAACACACTGTTCCAACCAAAAATTCTCACGCAAAAAGTTTCTTCACTGTACCTTTGTTCTGAACAAATGCAAAATGCACTCGCTTGCAAGCTCATTTGGTTTTCATGGGAGACTCTTCTCAG
>NW_008751978.1:97861-111053 GCF_000715545.1 Opisthorchis viverrini | reverse complement strand
GTGTCCTACTTGAACCTAAATTGCACGACCGTAGCGAAATACACTCCCTTGCAAATCAATTTGGCTTTTAAGAGAGACTCGACTTAATCTGTCGTTTACGATATTCTTCAACTGAATGTGCTGCACCGGGTCGCATCAATTTTCACTCGGTATCGCGGTTACCAAAACACCAGGACATTTTGGCCGGATACATTCGTTTGTAGAAGACAATCCTAAACGAGAGATTCAGCTGGGATTAAGGCGAGTCTTCCATGAAAGCTAAATGTGTCCGTCGAATTTCTGCAGTTCAGGTTCAAGTACAACGTAAGGTTGACGGACACTCAGGGACCAAGTGTACCTGATGGGATCCGGAAAGAGGGGGAGCGTTGGTGGGCTGCCGAACGGTGTTCAGCAATCTTATGTGTGGCATATGAAATTAGTCTATTAAAACCGGAAACAGCTGGGTCCTGATTTCTAGTGCCAAGACAAAACTACGTGAAACTTAAATAAAAATCGTGGAGAAGATCAAATGATCATTTTCGTCGGATTCATCCTATCCAGGCTGCTTTTCAAGATGGAATCCTGTCATTTCGAGATATGTATACTTCGTGGCCGAAGGTGTCACTTCCAAGGAAAAGTTAGATAGCCCCGTCTCAAACGAATTTCGGTTTTTATTAGTATAATCCCCGAATCACAAGATAGTTATATTCCGTAAAAATACCGGGTGATGAGTTATTAGAGGAAATTCTAGTCTGAACTTGCACTTTCTCTCTAGATGATAATGTACTTTGATGAGTGAAATATCGGAAGTGCCCGTTAAATAGTAGTGAAACCTGAGCACACACAAATTCTGAACAAGTTGTTCTTTTACTCATAGCCAACTTTGAATAACGTGACTCGTACCTCAGTCGCTTTCCCCGGAGATAAAAAACAGTTTGGTTGGCTCGTTCGGCATGTTATCGCAGGACCGGGCAATGACAAATTTTGGGTTCTCGAACCATGGCACCAGACCAGCGACCAACTGAAAGGCTCATTAGGACGGCCAGTCAGTGGAGCATTTGTGCTCATTGAAACAGATTATAACGGGGCCTAGAAGTTTTAGGAATACCTCGCTCTTTTGGTCAGCTTATCGGGTGCCTTCAGGGGAGGAGAATACAGCGCCAGTTTACTTCGTTGAATCAAATCTTCAAATACTGAGGCACTGTCTGACTGAAGGTACTAGATATTGGTGTTCCGATCCCTTGTGCTAAATAGTCCTTCAAGGCCTGCTGCTCGTGTGAAAAGAGGCGCGCGTTTTAGTTTGGACAAATATGACGAAAGTTGTCAGGTGTATACTGTCAGAAATGATTTTATAGCGTTAATTTAAGGTAACAGATTGTGTTGACTGGTTGTATAAGAGTTACCGTTAATAAAACAAGTAAGCTACCTTCACTGTTTAAATTAGTTTGGTGAGTTGGTTTTTGGTGGATGATAGACTAGACCATTGATCAACGGATAAATAAGGCCAGAGTTCGGGGAACAATCTGACTGGTTCAGCCTTCTATGACACCTGGTTTTGAAACGGTTCTTCCCTCAAAAGGTCGAATAAATGTGGAAGAATGCTATCTCAATATTCGTCTCCTGTTCTGTTGTGAAATGATTCCGGTTATCCGATGATTTAAACAAAAGCAAGAAGTCACGAAAACAGTCATGTGCTTTAAATATCTAAACTATCTACTTGAGAATCCAAAACAGCAAATCCCGCGAGTCACTGCGGGTCGAAAGTGATCAGCAACATTACAGGAAACCAGTGAACGTGTTGTAGTTCCACTGGTCTCTAAAGATAACGAAAAAAAACCATAGATATGGCTTCTGGCGCACGCTTATTCTGAGACACTCAGATGATGCGAGAGACTGGGAACCACATAAAAATTGCCCCGGCAGAGTGCAACATCCCAAATTCAACAAGGGCCTTTCCCATTGTTTCTATAGTGAGAACATTTTTTCGGTGACCAAAAAACACACGAGATTAGTAATGACTGAAGACGTTTAACTGTGATAAACAGTTTTTTAAAAGCTCTCTTTGTGTGCAGAGCCGAGTCGGTTTCGTAATTTTGTATTTTCTAATAAACTGTGACCAGGAATATCTAAGGGGACGCATGCGGAGATTATATTCCGCTAGATAATGTCGGCATTGCCGGATGCACACATGAGGTGTATCTTTCAGTTGCTAGCAAGGAAAATAATTAGGTAAACACGAAGAACACACTGTTCCAACCAAAAATTCTCACGCAAAAAGTTTCTTCACTGTACCTTTGTTCTGAACAAATGCAAAATGCACTCGCTTGCAAGCTCATTTGGTTTTCATGGGAGACTCTTCTCAGCGTCTTAGCTAAATCTCTGGTTTTATGGTGTTCTTCCATTGAATCTACTGCCCAAAGGTTGTCTCATGTTTCAGTTCGCTTGACATTCGAGAGATCAAAGTCCTTCTTTTTGATGAAACACGCTACTCATTAGATTTCTGGAAATTCATCAACCACCGAATCATCAACCAATCAATGGCCGAATTTAATCTTTCTGGGGCTCTCCAGGTAGGCACCGCTCCCAATACCAACTGGAACTGGTTTGCAAAAAACTATCATAAATGAGATTTAGCCGTATCGTGTCGAGTATCCCGCTAAGGCCAAAGTGTCTTGCAGATGACTGCAGTTCCCGAACTGCGTTCATTTTTTGCTGAAGTAGGCCGTTTATGTGTAAAACCCTTTTGGTTCTTAGCTGCCACGCTACCTAAAGGAAGCGACTCGGCTGAGACACTGTCAATTTGCCCAAGTCTAAGTAGGAACAATCGAGATGCTAAGGTGTTTCTGGTCAGTAAATTTGGGCCCTAAACATTAGTCTATCTTTGTCCCAAAGTATAACATAAGACTGATGGAATTTGGTAAAAAGGAACTAACTGATGAGCCGCGACAAGGACAGACTGAGTCGCGAGCTGTCAAAAGTTTTTCACCCAGTTTGTAGTGAGTGTTTAGTTGTTAGTGGGCTGTTATACAGACTTATTATAGTATTCACTAGGAATCGAATAACAAACACAGGACCGCGTCCAGATTCTCCTCACTCCTTCGATGGCCGGCAGCGTTAGTGGCTTTGTTTCTCCTGGTCGAATTGCTTTCTGATCTTCACAATTTCGCTGTAGAGTTTTCACCATCAGTTGGGTTGACATCGTCACTGCATCGGCCTGCAACATACTGGAACGGTGCATTGTTTAGCGTCTTGATTAAGGGTATGCAACGGCTTATGTATCTGTCTCTGAAAATAGATCAACGTTGATTACCGTTGACCCTTACTTTTCTGCCTCAGGCAGTGTATTCAACTTCAAGAATAACTCGAGGTCATGGGCTACCTGAATTTTAACTAACCAGAGTAGTAGACTAGAATACCCGAACGACCAATCCAAATCAATGATAATCACTTTTTAGGGGTGAGTATATAGCTTTGCACACGACAATACCTAATGGACCCACATATAAACTGATTAGCCAACCTCAAAATAACGAAATGATGACGTTACCCGGACCTGTGATAAAAGATTGGGAACAAAAATACCAATCTTAAGGAAAGGTTTGTCCAAAAAATAAAAAACTCAGCTAACACTCCATATAAAGTATAATATTTCTGTCAATGAATAACACTTTCCCTCCCACCTATCAACCCATATTAAGATCCAGTCTCATCCTGAGGTAATCGGAGCTATGGTTGAATGGAATCAATCACGTCTTTGTTTCTCTACTCTACTCTACTCTCTCAGTCCAGCTGTCACCCAACAAAAGATTTACCACCTCATCAAATGTATCCGAACCCATATATACCTGTAGTTCGTCAGGAACGCCATGGACTGAGAACTACAGGGTCAATACAGCCGTGCAGTTACCTGACACAGTTTAGTTTTGAAGCCAAGTTTATTCGCACTCCCATGGATCTGTTGCAAGATGAGCAATTTGTTGGCATGTGCCACAGACGGGTTTGGCTGACAGTTTTCAATTTTGAAAAATTGCCATAAGTAGTTCAAATCTTTTTCATAAAGGAAACTACTCACAAGGTTACTGAAAACTCCTCGAGAGCCCACGACCGGTTTCGTCCTTCCAATTCGGGCTCATCAGGTAGGCGCAGTCCCCGATTTTCCGTCAACCTTATGTTCTACTTCAACCCAAGTCGGACTGTCATATACTAAAGTGTGCTTGGTAGTTTGCCCGTGCCAATCAATCTTTGCGCAGGAAAACAGTGGGCCAGTCGAATAAAGACTGTTTATGTGTTGAGTAAATATCCAATCGCATTCCAGCTGCTTTCTCCTAGAAATACCACGAGATCATCTGGATAAAAGAGCAGAATATTTACCCACTTTACCTCTGCAAAACAGAAAGATGTATTACACAGGCTTTCGACCATTACCGCGGCTCGCTCCGCCTAATGAGTGGAGAAGTCAGGTGACAGGCACGTCCGACCTAAGAAGCAACAGAAGGCACCCACAACAGTACTATAATAATGATGTGTCAAATTCCTGAGGGACCACCAAGCTCCTTCCATCAGACAGGTCATCGATGAAGCTCATTCCTGTAAATTTGACACCGTTGTGGTACTGGATATAAAATCATACAAAGATCATCCTAAAACCTACTGTCTCTGTAATAAAGTATCGTAGCTGTTCACGCCTAGTTATTCGATGGACAGCCTATCCAATCCCTTTGGGGAATGACACTGTTCTTCTGATATAAGGGGCCTAGTAGGAAAATGGAAACCCCACAGTCTAGGTTTAGCCTGTTATCTGGGAAGTTCGTCACTCGAGAAGCTAGAAACAAGCCGTAGCGGAAAATGCAGGGTCAGTAAAACGTTTGCGGAGAGTCACGATAATGCTTCCTGACAAGTTTGTCCCATGCTCCAGAAAAAACAGAATAGTACTGATGAGACGAGCCTGCTACAATGAATCTGATCGAAAAAGTCCAAAAATGTAAGTAGTTTTAGTCAACTGTCGTTGTTAGCTTTTTGAAAACTTTGCTCTTTCCAGATTACCCGCATACTTGCTTTTTGTTGATAAGTACGTTTGCAATTATCATTTTGGCATACTTTTTTCGGAAGAATAACAAAACTGAGGAACCCAAGTTAAGTACTTGAATAATCAATGGTTACTTTTGCTGTGTGTTGCACAAGAATTAATTCGGAGAGGCGATTAAATTATCAAGAACTATCCTGAGTCCCGGTACCTTTTGGCAAGGCAGCCTGTACTTTAGAATGACGAATAAAACCCAGCGAGAAAAGTTCTCCCTTAATTTGACTAGGAAAATATCAAGCAGATTTGTTTTTATTCCAGAGCCGGCCATAGCTCCATACTTGCAAGAGTCGTTCGGATACACACAGTCGTAATAGAGAGGTAGAATTGTCGGGGGTGTGTGATTTGAAAGGATACGTCGCAGTCACAGCATCTTTCTTACTCACTCGTATTGCTTTGCACCTGATACTCGTCCTCAAATCAATAAATCACGTTTGCTCTCACAGATGTATCCCTCCGGATGCCATTAGTCTAGGTAGCGGACCTTCGAATTTAGCCAACTACACATATGTATCTTCTTTGAAACTTGAGTTGTTCGGAACCCAATGTTTAACCTAAAAAGTACTTTATGGGAGTTCTGGGAATTTTTGAGAATCCTTCAGATACCATCCATTCTCTCAGAGGTACCCTTTATCTCAGATGCCATCAGTTACTCCGCAATGTAAACTACACAGCGACCGCTGTAGAACTAGTGTCTCCAAAAGTACTACTCAGCCATTTCGTGACACCTTACCACTGTTGCAGTTCCGGATAGCTTCTGATCAGCTTCTGACCTAGATGTGTTGACCATGGCAAAAAAGGACAAACGATATTTTCGAGCGTTGGTAGATTTTACTGTTAATTTATTTTTGTAATAGTAGTACTGCAAGAGATAAACAAGTGTTGCATGGAAGCTCATCTGGAACATCTGAAGATTCTCACTCGTTTTTATCTCCTGTGTTTGTCTCATAGTGGAGCGACAAAGGAAGAAACTTTCCTGAGTAATTTGCGTACTCATGTTTGGACTGTTGCTGTGTGGCTTGTGGATGCAATCACTTCGAGCACAGTAAACTTGTAGTTCTCGTAGAACGATCGTTTGCTGGAGACGTAGTGCGCATTGACTGGGCTGCGTGAGACAGTCAAAATCATAAAGTAAGCCCCAGGTTCACAAATCCGCAAGTAATTAATCTTCGACATCAACAAGCATTGACTTGTAACCGCGTGCGTTCACTCTTTTCTGAAAATTCACGTGTCACCCAGACTACTGCATTGTATCCGTTATTTTCTTATTCATTGTGGGAATGAAGCAATTCAAACTGCTGCCTCAAGATGCAAGTTCAGAGTTGAGCTGTTTATTGAAAATCTCATAAAATCCAGTGGCGTGTCAATACTAGCCTGCCACAATATGCTGGTAGTTTGGGTTTTTTCAACTTGTTTTTAAAAAATCTTTCATTTTTTTCTTGATAGCCGAATGATGACTGTCTATTAATCAGTTTAAGACCCAGACCAGCGTTAAAGGTGCAAACCTACAGACCGGAGGGTTTGTGGTTCGAACCCAACTCCAGCATTCCAACCGCTCCTGTATAGCCAGCGGCAAGTTGATAGTAGCTAATTCCTCGTGCTTCCCTCGGTTGGCATGACAGCTGAGCACCGAAAGGGTGCTAAATCTGAGCGACTGTCTTATCCTTCATCAGTACAAGGACCAGAATTTTTTATCACTTTGACCAAACCGTCCTGCCACGGGACGATTCCAGTTAGTTCCGATACGCTTACCTTGACAAATCATTGCAGTCAAGGTCTGTGGCATTGTTTTATCCGACGTCATAGTGAATAGGCCAAAATGCAAGCCAGAAATAACCTTATTTACATATGCCTGCAGTTATGAACATGTCCGTATTCCGGACCTTAAACTTATGCTCCTCGAGCAATGAATGTCCGATTAGCATTTGGCTGTGTTCCCTTGGTTGTCCCAACGAGTGAACGCCTTAGAAGAGACTACACACTCAACAGATAAACCTTTAGATCAAATCCTGTGAGGTAGGGGAACCAGACTGTTTTTGTTTCCCTTGACCCCAGATGGTAGTGAGTGAGGACCGACTTTGTCACGGGATCTTGGCGGCTTGTCTCTGTTCGGACCAGTAGCAACAGGCCTATAAATAACCACCAATCGCAGCACCTTAGTGAGACGAGGTCAACTGGTGACTGATTGCACAGACAGCAAGCACTGATGAATAAGGATAACCCAGCACTGACACTTGGCATCAAAATTTTCAGGGTCGTCGTATGTTTGTACTCATGGACTGGAATCGTCACATAAGGTGAAACGGGATGTAATGTAATCCGTGTTGTGTCCTCGTGTTAGTGTGGATATCATTAATAGCTGGGTGATTATCACGTGCCATCTGTGATTTAGCCCAACGCGCTGAATGATGCCGGTTGTTTGCAAGAGCCTCGATGGCCTCGATGGATGCATTCGACACGCAGCAAAATGAGCGACGAGGCAACACCTTCCAGAACATCAATGGTCGGGTCTTTCTAAGGCAGTTGCGTCTGCTCAAAGTAGCCTGAACCCCTTTTACCATCTTCCTCGACACTCAAACCAAGTTGTTAAGAAACTAACCGAATGCCTTAATTGCCTTCGCATACGTTTCTGATCAGCAGAAAAGATTTTGTCGGAAGTGACTCAGCATCATACCACCACGCCGTCTTTTTTAAAGAAAGGCGTTTAAGAAATGTGTCAAGACCTACAAAGTTATCTCCGAGACACCTCTTATAAGGAAATACACAAGACAACAAGAGATTTGTTGCTGCAAAACGCGCGAGCTCTATTTCGCTTCATTCAGAAGTTGTGAACTATCAGATGACCCTGTTGCTTGGTATTTCTTAGCTGCGTCGTCAGGATGCAACCCAGGTCACTGATAAGATTGAATGGCCTGTATATTCAGAGATCACAGATTCATTCTCTTTGCTGTGGTCCAAATCCTCCTGTGTGGTTTGAAATTCAGCGTTTCTGAGCCGGAATAACCTGATTACTGAACGGACCACACTAAGCATAAGGCTACTGAAACCTCTTTGACAGTCCACAAGCGGCTCCAACTTTCTCCGGTCTCATCAGGTAGACGCAGTTCCAAATCTACGCTAACCGACCGTTTCATTTGCACCAAAAACGGATTAAGTTCGCGAAATACAGTCATTTGCACACTGGTTTGGTTGTAACAGGATACCTAAGTGGATCCCAGCTGAAACTCGACTTTACTAAGTAGCTGAAATAGCCCCATGTTCGTCTTGTGTACACTGCCAGCTGGAATTCAGTCGAATCTAATGATGCCCAGGAATCGCGTCTTATTTAAGCTCAAGCAGAACATAAGGTTGACGGAAACCCGTTCAAATCAAACTAATGTGAAAATGAATGATGCCCAGGAATCGCGTCTTATTTAGGCTCAAGCAGAACATAAGGTGGACGGAAACTTCGGGCTTAATGTGCACGATGAGCCTGGCGAAAGGGAAACTTGCCGTGGGGGGTCGAAGAGCTTTCAGTAAACTTATGAATATTCGTGGAATTTTCATTCGGACGCACATTTGCAAAGTACAGACCAGGATTCCGATGAGATATATCTGTGTCACCTAAGGGTAACACAAATCCGATTGTACTAGGGAAGTCGAGCCCTTGCATACGGTGAAAGCTTCAGTATTTACATGGAAGCCTATGAATCGAAACACCCTTCAGTATTGACGATTGATTAGGTAGCCTTAAACGTGCTTGCCAAGATTGCCAATTAGCTTGAAAACCTTTCTTCTCCAGTGGAGATGACTTTGTCAGTGCGCACCTTGATGAGTAGTTCCACCTTAACTGTCAGCTTCTACATATTTTTTAAAAAAAACTAGCTAGTATCCAAAGTAGTGTTTGGCTGACAGGAACACGCATTCCTGGGAATCCCACTAGCATCTTTTGAGTTTTGTTGCGTTTTTGTCTGTATTTCCTAAATCCAGTTGGTGCCCGGAGTAATTTCTGACCGAGAACCTTGTGTTCTTAGTCTGACTGACTGGTTTTCGATTTCTGTTGCGACTTGCCCCACTTCCCGTAATTTGCTTGGTTCTTGTACCATTTTTACCTCTCCCAACTAATCAGTTCCCTCTGATTATCTAATGCGTTGTAGCTTGATTTCATCAAGTTTACTGGGATTTACCGAGTAAACAGGCCCAAGAGTTCGTAAAGATTAGCAAAAGCAGCTGTTTGTGGATGTACAGCCGCATTTCTTTGGTTGTTAGCTGAGTTGCGTGTCCCGAGATAACCAGCCAGGAACAATGGGGAATGAAAGGCGTTGACATCAACATTGTACAGTTCTACGGACCACCAAATATGCATAAAGAAGGAACTCCACTCCGACCAATCATTTGGCTTCTGAAAACTCCATCCTACCTATTTGCGAAAGACTTATGGAGAAGATTGAAGAATTTAATTTCTAAATTGGAACAGCGCTGTCCAACTTCTACGCAAACTACAGAACGTTGACATAGGAGATGACTAAATCATTCTTCCATTTAGTGTCACATCCAAGGCCCACCCTTGTCGGATAAACCGTAGAAGAACTGCTTCGGAATAACCTAAACCCCACAGAAACCATGAAACCCGAATGTCTATGCGAGCTTTGGAATTTTGTATGCACGCATACTTTAGCTTTGGTGGACTCAAATGAGATCTCCAATATCAGGATTCATTGCTGAAATGGTGATGAAAAGATTAGAGCACTCGTTACCGCAATCATCAGTTCAAGTCTATGGATCCGCTTCGTAGATAACACTTTTGTCATGATTAAACGTGCATCAGTACACGATGCGTATGACCTATTCAAGCGTTCATTTCGAGATATCAAGTTTACAATCGAAATGGAGAGAAACAACCGCCTATCATTCTTTGACGCTTTACTGAACAGAAAAGTAGATGGGGCTCTGTTAACCTGCGTTTACCGAAAAGGGACACATGCAGATTAAATACTGAACCACAAGAAGAGCTGCGTCCAGACGCTGTTCAAAAAGGCGGAGACACTGCAGCACTACAGAATTACGGAAGAGGGAAAAACATACTCAGTGTATTCTGGAGCAACAGATATCCAAGGAATTTTACCAAGAGAAGCATGAAGAAGAAGACATCGCAGCAACAGCACCAGCAAGAAAAAGCCGGTAGTTCTGTCTTCCGTCAAGATTATATCTGAAGTCGCAACCAGATCGTTAGCTCAAAACAGAATCCCCGCAGCCCACAAACCGAACGTCACCTCAGAGAAACAAATCTGAAGATCGAAGGACAAATAATACAAAACCAAGAGGAAATGTGGGACGCAAAAAATCAACCGGAACAACCGCAATAATTTCGATGTTGGACATACTGCGAAGAAATTATGCACACAAATAAAGGAGCACAACGTGGCCGTCAGGAAACATTACTTCCTATCCTTGTTATCCATACTCGAAGATCAAAAGAACCACAAATTCGATCTGGATAGGATAGAGATTTCGGCATACGGAGACGAAAGGCACGGAAGGGAACTTCAGGAAGCATGGTATTCCAAGGCGGCTTCAGTCAACCGATGCACTAGATCCAATTTCCTCACCATTGCATAAGAGAGACCAACATCTCTACCGGAATATTTAAGGACAGCCGAATGTCGGCTTCACAAGCTAAGAAACAAGGAATAGCTTTGAGTCGGGTCACCCAAGATTATGAGCTGGAACTTAGAAGGGTCAGGTAAAGGAGTCACTCCAGCATTGACCAGACTACGAGGGCACAGCAGGGCAGGCCAAGTTCAAAGGTCACTTGGTCATCGACCAATCAGGGCAGAGGATAACAGACCAACCAAGGAAC
This sequence comes from Opisthorchis viverrini, assembly GCF_000715545.1. Classification (NCBI taxonomy): domain Eukaryota; kingdom Metazoa; phylum Platyhelminthes; class Trematoda; order Opisthorchiida; family Opisthorchiidae; genus Opisthorchis; species Opisthorchis viverrini. The sequence goes on along the minus strand of NW_008751978.1, from coordinate 100,155 downwards.
CGCCTGACCGAACAGCTAATCATGATCAAAAATCAGCCCCAGCTAGCAGCACTTATATCAACACACGTTCAACTACGCACCCTGACAACGCACAGATAAGTCAGGTCGATTGGTGAGGAAGCGTTTGCCCAGCTCGGTGAACAGACCAAAGATCATCTCTGCTACCTGAGCTGGTAACATTATCCTCCATGACATATTCAGCTACGCTGATGCCAGAGAACTCCTAATTTCTGTCAGCAAAAACTTCGTACCACTACACAGTCATGTAAAGATTATAAGGTGCAGTGATTCACCAAGCTATAAACATTCACCAGCCGGTAGATCCAAGTGGGATTCTCAGACAAGCATAGCACACAAGTATTGCGGCTTATCTTAGCCCTGACAACAACCTCTAAGGAAGTTCACCGAAACAGTAGTTCACTTCTCCAAACAGACTAACTGCCCTTGAAAAGTCTGCTAGTTTTTTGGTATTCTTTGAGCCTTGGAGAAGACCTAACCGCTTCCCAGCCAAAGGTTCTTTGTTCGGATAAAACTTACAGCTGGTATAAGAAATTTGATATTTGTGTGTAAATGTGGTCTTGAAACGGTTCCGAAAAACTGCGTAGCCTATCCAACCCCTCTTACTTAACCTGAATGGGTATAAAATGCTTCGCCTGGCTAAACTTTTCGGAGCCTGTCTGAATCGTTTCCGTAATCATAAGATTGCTGCTCCCCAGGTTTAACTGTATTCCATCCACCAGCACTATTTTAAAGAGTAACGATCTAGACTTCTGTGCCACTGGTTCAAAGACTAAAAACAGAAATTGTCCTTTTTCCTGCCATACGAACTGTCAGAAATGTTTGCTTCAGGGTAAAAGTGGCAATTTTCTTTGGGCTAAACAAAGAGCCACTATGGAAGTTGGGATGGCAGCAAAACGGCTTGTTAACGAAGAACCCCTCAACTGTTAGAGACGTAAAATCTGTGACATTTGAAATAATTAGTCGCACTTGCTAACACGCGTCCGAAAGCTTGCCACGAGCAACCTTTCAGATAGAACTGAGTAGTTCATCAAAGTTGGAGGCCGGTTATTCAAAGGGTATGGATCACTATCGAGTCACTCACACAGTTAATGACACTGGCTTCATTTGCTCCATTCTTCACCCGCACGACAGTTATAAATGATCAACTACTCGTGAGTAGTTAAATATTTCAGCATTTATTTCGGCTGTTGCTGCGACGTTTGACTGTTGACCGTTCGGAAGTTATTTCGTCCTGTTTCGTTCCGATTGAGAGTGGAAAGACTGAATGCGTGACGCGCGAGTAATCAGTGTCGACTTTTTATCCTAAGATTACCGAGCCGCTGACCATGTGTTTGTGTTTGGCCGAGAGTGATAAATGCTGGTCAGAAGATTTGTTGGTAACTCAGTCGAACCACTTCCCAATTTTTTCCCTCTTTCAGTTATTTGAGCAGTCAGGCTCCTCAGCGTTCTTTACTTTTTAGCACAATTCATCAACTTATAATTATGTATGCTTTTAGCTGTGATCAGAACTGTGTTAATCGGCCAACAAAATGGCTGGCTCCCTTATTGCCAGCAATTTCGAGAAATTTGCCGCCATTTTTTCACCCTCGTTAACTGGTGGCGCCATGAACCTAGTCTTCCGACCCACTACGATCCCGGAAGTCAGCGGAACTGTACTGACACTCAACGATATCACGGTGGAAAATGTTATCGCTTACCTCAAGTCCCTTGTGCTAACTACGAAGCAAGAACATCCAGTATTCGATGTGTTACCAGAGGAGGTGAAACCCGACGAAGTCAAAAATAGCACTTACATTATTGAACTTATAATACTCGGAGTCGCCTTCGTGTTGACCCTCGGTTTGTGGATTGGAACCCTTGTAATTCCCTGTATGTTTTGCTGTTCAAAGAAAAAGGTGAGTGCTCCATTAGGATTAATCGTGATTGTGATTGTGACCTAATGCATAATAAGCGAGCTGCTAAATAGACCAAGACCTTCAATAGGGCCTCCTGATGCCTACCCCTTCCGCAACACATTCGCGGTGAATCATCGGTGTTGAACTCTGATGTCATGCTCTGATGATTTTGTGCAAACAAGCATCGTCCGTAGATTACTTATATCTTGCCCACTTCGATGAATTTTCGGATTTGTGGATACTAGCAGAAGATAACCAACTGGTTTGCGCATTATTCCACAAATGAATCTGTATCAGTTGACACAACTAATAATGTTTCTATGAAAAGCCCCTCTTGGATCAACGAAATTTTTTTTCATTACTGGCTTCTTAGTAAGC
>NW_008751978.1:81627-97287 GCF_000715545.1 Opisthorchis viverrini | reverse complement strand
GCATCAATAATGTGACGTCTCCATACATCGTGTGATACACTAGAGAATTACAACTACCGGTTGACAATCTGGTACACAGAGACGAAAAAATCACGGTACGAGATTAGTTCCTCATCATCTGGAGGTAGGTTTTCTGCTCACTTAAACAATGTTTCAATCTGACCTATGATTGGCATGGACAATGTGCTTAATCGAACCGTTGGTTTATGGATAAAACTTTTGACAATTCTTGAGAGCCTCTGGGTTATTTTGAATTGAGAACTGTCATTAGGCACACTTCCCATTTACTTCACGCAAGCATTCACTCAGTTCGGCTTCATTGATGTCCCTAGTCCATTTCCGAGGAAAAGCACTGATATGTTTACAGATGCATTGCAAGTGTTTTTGAGGTTCACATCACTCTCGTCTGAACGGTCATATCTGGAGAGACTATAACTGAAATAATTCACATGCCACCCGATTATCACTGACTGCAAGACGGAATACTACGTTTCTTCCCCATGCTGCTTAGGTGATGGAGCCAGACAGATACCGAAATTGACTAGACACCCTCTTCGAGAGTTCTCAAAAGCTTGACCTCTTGGGTCACAGTTCTTTGGAGTGAAAAAAGGAGTTTTGCTTATTGAGACTTTCATTTCTGCGGCGCCAATCTAAATTCAAAATATTGTTTTAGGTTTTTCCGCACCCCAGAATTCGGTGTCGTGGTGTTTCATACGGGACCTGTTGCACAATCAAACGTACCAGTAATGCTTCACTGTCAGTAGTCTTCCCGGTGTGCCTTCCAATTCCACGGTGGCTCAGTGTATTTAGCACGAAAACCAATGGAAATTTTGACGTATGTATTATCTGACCTACCCTTTCAAGAAACTTACCATTAATTAATAAAACTGCATTCTACATTTCAGAAAGATTCTGGCGGCAACTCATCAAAAGGATGTTTGATTGCGATGGGAGTCATAACGGGCGTTTTGGTGATATTTCTGGCGCTATGCCTGCCACTCGTATACGTTTCCATCAGTTCGCTTGTGGCCGGAATCGATGGAAAAGCGAAAGAGGGTGAAAGCTCAGGACTGAAAAACACGGTTCACGTAGTCGTCAATGAAACCTCCCTGTTCTTGAAAGACATCCCAGTTAGGGGTCGGAGGGTGACAACCGACTTACTCGTCTATTTGCAAACTGATCTGACGGTGAGTTGTAGAAATGCCCAAAAATATACGATTTTCGCGAATTAGCGTCAAAGCAAATTAAACGTAAATGATTGGGTGAAAATATGATACCTTAAATGCATAACTTCTACAAGGTGTTAAGGTCAGATTTTGGCATCCTTGAGAGGTCGCTATAAGAAAATTTGTTTCTCGATTCGTTTTCTCACTCAGGACTCGGTACACGTACTACGGCTTTGACAAGCATATATGTCCTCCGCCCTCGTCACATGAATTTTTTTTTTAATTTTTAACTGTTGCTTGTTTCCGAATACAAAATTTGAGCTCCATTCACATGGATATCACCTGAAACGCAGGGAATAATTCGCTTGTCGATCGATATCTCTCAATTAACCTGACTCGTAAGTTCCGGTCAGAATTATTGAACAGTTATTGGCAAAGATGAAACTCTTCGCATTGTGACAGCGTATTTGAAGCTGCCGTCTGCAGATTTTGGTTCAGTCTGCCAAAACTGTTCTGTATTCGCACACACTTGAAATTAACAGATACACTGAAATTTCCGTCTAATTTTCTTTCGTTGTCTTCTTACTTTTACACTAGCGAAGTCTGTCAAAACTAGTAAAGGACATCCTAAAAGAACTGCTCGTTCGTTACAATGTGCGTAAACTTATGGACGAGGCAACAACATTATCCAGTGGTGTCAGCAGATTGCAAACATTGATAGACTTCGTCAAAAGTACAAAAACTGAAATTGTCAACGGAATTAAGGAGCTTAAGAAAAAGATGGATCTCCTTCAGAAGAAGTTACAAACTGATATGGAACAACTATGTGGGCACTTACAAACCCCACAAAGAGACCAATGTAATAAGTTGTTGGTAAGTCAGACCATTTAAATCCTGGTTACGGTATCCGCATTTATAAAACCCAAGTCTTTTTTATCCTCTATGGGACAAATTTCATGAGAAACCTATGGGCGTGCCTTCCTATGGGGAGTTTGTCAACACTGAGCTCAACCAGGATGTGTTTTCATCTATTAAACTCACTAACATTGCAAAAAGGTGGGTCTATTCAAACGCTTGCATAATTTGAGCGTAATTTTGATAGGCTCAGCAATCGTCCTGTAATAATTTTTCAGTCTTGCAATTTTGCAGTCCGTATCTGTCGGGTTCATATTTTATTTGTAATTAGTAGTTGGAAATCAACAGCCTATAGGTCGTAATAAGTGTACCACTTCAGGTTTCTAAACTTATTTTCTAGTAGAAAAATATTTGCAAGTATAATCGCATTACCGAAAGACACCAAATGGTTCTGTCAACCTGTCTGAGGTGCTCCAGTACGTCTTCATCTTTTGCCACTGTAAAATTCCTTTTTTGTTGTTCTATTTTCCTATAAGATGATCGCCTGTTTCTCGTGTTCTCCTTCGTCTATTGTCTGTTATGTGTAAACCTAACATGTTTTGCTTCAGAAGAATTAAATTTGAGGTATTGAAAAAGTTGACAATTCCAGTTCAGCTGGCAAGAATATATATATAATTTTTCGTAATCTCGCTCGTATTTGTTGATGCAAGTACCCCAAGTATGATGCAAACACATGATAAGCAAAGCCGTTTCCGACCACGCCTAACCTTCAACTAGATTTTAAACAAGCTTTCCGTTAAAAATTTTCTCCAAATGAATGTACCTCTCCACTGTCTCCTCAGAGAAAGTCATGTGCTGAATGGGCCAGAAATTAGCAGACCGCCCCTTACGGATTGATGCAAGACAGCACAGTTCACATGCAGGATGAATCATTTTGAACTTCCATTTTTACAATTTTCCTCAACTAAACGTTTTCCGGAAATTTTGTCCCCAATCTCCGCCGGATCAATATTTGATCAATATCCCATAGAGCTGAGCTTGATTGACTAAATAGAAATCGAACACGAGTAGAAAATTAGCAGAGAACACAACAGATAAAAAACGCCAAAGAGTTGATCACGTGAAGCTGCATAAAATGGAATTGTGAAAAAATGTGACTTCAATCAACGTTCAGTTTTCCAAGGATTTTGCTCCGTTTTGTTACACTTCGTATAAAGAAGAGTGGGCTTACTTCATACGTGCTAACGCACTCAACTTTTGTGCGAGGTTCATCTTAGGATTCTTTACATATCAAGTGGATACCTGGTTTCTATGCGAAAGAATGACGTATTCATCAAGTCAGCAACCTACATTTAGGTAAAAAAATTGACAAGCCCAAGAAGGATGAACCTGATGGTGGGGTAACAAAAACTTTAAAATCCTTCTTCAGTTTAAATGTTGTGCAAATGTTTTAATGGATTGTACCTATGGAGTAATAATAGCACAATTTCTGATAACCTGGATCCCGCGTCAGAAAAACCTTTTGTTGAGATCGTACACTTGGCTCGCATTAGCATCGGACCTATCTTTTTCCCCACAGCCCTCCTAGACGTTGATGAAACTGGTGCTGAATTTAGACCTCTTCTCCTGGAACTCTTTGCAGTTGGGTTGCAATAAAAAAATGACCGCTTAATGCGCGTGCGTTATGTCCGAAAAATCTGCATCAGTGTGCTGTGAAGAAGAGCTTAATAAATCCTTTATACGGAAGCCTGTCTGGAACACCCTAATTTACTGGTGATCCGGTTAACATTCTGACTTACTTGGCGTTTTTCTATTCAGCTCGTAATAGGCTCCATTTGTTTCGTGAAATTTCGTGCCTATGAAACTTGCTGGAACAGTACTTACAGTAAAATTACTGAGAACAACCGCATTGCTCATTGTAAAATATCAGTCTTTTTAAATCGGATAGCAAAGAAAAACAAACTACCTTATTCAAAGGGCCCCACATTCTTATGCATTATTTATAAATCTGTATTGATTAGTATAATTATTGTTAATACACTTCAACCTCATTATCTCGTAACCGACCACCGTATGACGCCCTAGCAACTACTTGTAATAGGGTCCCGGAAGTGCGGGAAATATTAATTTAATAAACTAATCAAGCATATCGAGCTTTATTATGGTTTGAGCAACACACTTGCTAAATGTTTGTTTTTAAATTTTACGACTTTTATAGCATGAGGATAAAGAATTACAACGGGGGAAGAAACATTGCGGTCAACTTTTGTAGCTGGTCCCACAAATTTTTCTGTTCGTTCCCTATAAAACATAGTCTTTTTCCTTTGGTTGCAGGGTCCGCTGCATTTTTAATTTGTCCAGATAGGCGAAAGGTTTGACGGGATGATACACAGAAACGTAATTGATAAAGGGCTACTATTTTCTTAGTGTGACTATATTCACAAAGAAAACTTAATCAAACGGGAAAGAGAAAAGACCCAGTGAAAGTCATCCGACGAGGCTAAAGGAGCTGGCTTTCATTAAATTTGCCAGAAAAAGTTTTTAAGAATACAGTGGACAAATTTGGCCTGTCTGGAAAGAGCACATTTTTTCCATTGGATACAACACATATCAATTTTCGGTGAACATCATTCTTATGATGATGATTGCTTGCCAGGCAACCACTGTCAAACGCAAGTTTAACATTTCGCGTCGTTCTTCAGTGGTATGATGGAACTGAACGGCACAAAAAGGCCCCCCAAGAAGTCATGAGGACGCACTGAGGGATTTAGAGAATTCCCACTGGATCTATATTCTGCTGTGCATTCCACAACTTGCTCATGTGTAAACGTTGTAATTAGACGTTGTTTTGCGGATGAATGTGGGTTAAAACAAGGTCCACGTGACCCAGGCATGGCAATATTGCGATCGATGCTCATGTGTGGAAGAATTCAAACCCAGTGTTTCATTTTCCTGAAACTGCTGCGAATAAAATCTAGGAGTAAAAGTGATACAATGCTATCGTTTGATTGGTGATCTGAGGCGCACATTCAAAAAACTGTCGCAGGTCAGGTGAAATCCAGCCCATACATGACGGTTGTCTTTGGATGCACTGCCTGATTGGATCTCAAGTGTCACTAAATTTTGAAGAGGCATTCTGAGATAAGTCTTTGGGACTGGTTATGAAAGACCACATAAGTAGTAAGGCAAGGTGACCTGCTGCAGCTTCTCGTCAGTAACCGGAGTACACCAACAGGTATTCTACCAGTCTAGCCTTGAGAAGTGGCGAAAAATCCAGGGGGATACTTATGTCACACAGAGACGCGATGATCTGGACCTTCCTAGGGTGGCTTGCAAGGCACAGAAAGCGCTCATTTTACACTCGTGTACAATTGTTTGCACGTTAGTCGAACGATGGCATCGTCTTAGCAATGGTTTCTATGATTTCAACAACACTTGAAGCACCCTATAATGCCAAGTTAACCACTACAGAGAATGATGGGGTTGAGACTGAAATATTACTGTAGAAGGGCCCAACTGGTACTATCTAAATCTTTAAACGGTTTCACCTTCATTTCAGGAAAAAATTAAAGCAATGAAGTTGGACTTCAACGAAACGCATATCACCCTCAGTGATGACCTAATTCAGATAATCTCCACGTTCGGTACCAACTTGACAGCCGTGTTGAACAAGCTCACAAACCTGGAGACCAAATTAGATGAACAAATTGAAAGCACAATTTCGCAAGTAAGTGCCATAATGTGATTTTGTCATGACAGTGTAAAGCCATGTTGTCATAGTTATGCTATGTAACATGTTTCCGTGACTTTGCCGTTTATTCCACTCCGTTTTACACTGTTCTGCACTTTCTTACCTTCCGATCAAAATGAGTGAAACGAATTCAACAAATAGAAAGTGATTTTGTGCAGACAAATTCAATGAACTCGCTAATATGTTTAGCCGTTTCAACACAATCCTCACCACTACCTTTACTCTTTAGTGGTTTAATGGGGCAGCTATCGCTTAGCATCAAAGGGCGGAAGCGATAAATCGTCCTTTAAGTTGTCGTGCGTTGTCCATCAGGTGCCCCGATGTAAGTTATCAACTGCTTAACCACCTGATCTATTTCAAATTCCTTTCAAGAAATGTAAAAATCTAAAGCACGCCTTCGTTAGAGTCAACCCTGTCCTAACAGTATTGTGATTTACTAGCAGGAAAGTTGTGACATGATATAACAAATTCAGTCATTCAACCATCAAAAGTGAGTATTTTGTGACCGGAAAATCTCAAAATAAAAGTAGAGTAAGAAGCTTACAAAGCTTCAGATACAAAACAGAAGCGATTTTAAAACTGAAAGTAAGTATCTGAGTACAGAAAGGGCACTTTTTTACCAGAATGAGCCATTTCTATTCACGAAACTATTTTTTCCTCAATATACAAGTTATGGACTCAAGCGGTTTCCTCACTTTTTTCCCACAACAGATTGAAAGCAGTTTCAACCTCACCCAAGAACTGCAACCGATGCTTCAGCTGTGGGATAATCTCGGGACTGAAGTGAGCGATCCCGTCATCCAACAGCTTAATGAAATAGAGCCCACGGTTGACGAGGCACTGACAACGGCTGCCAAGTTTACAAAAATTGGAGGCTTCATCATCTTGGTCTTGTTCACAGTTGTGCTCATTATCATACTCGTCTTTGGCATTATCGCTGCCGTTCAGGCTGCGAAAGGTCAGTCTCGCGACTCATCAGTGTATTCGTCGGCCTGACTAGTGGTCAAGTTCCTGGCTAGAGTTCAATTGAAATTTCCGAATGTAGTTTTACTGGGTCAGATTCTGTTGCCCGAAACTTCCCATGGTTGGAGAATACCGACTTTAACAGCTAATGTGCAGTAAATGCAGTAGAAGCTCTGAGATTCTATGAACTCGCATACAATTTCCCAGAATACTAAGGAAGAAATCTTGACACTCAAATTTTAGTAACCGCGCAAAGCTTTGTCAGAAAGCCAATAAAGGGAATGATTCTGGAAGTCAAAAAATCACAAGTAAATTATTGAGTGCCTGACAGTGAGTCTGAAAAATTGAGGTAGACATTCAGTGTTTCGAATCACGAGCGTGACTAGCGTTACACACTTAGAATTACAACTTCAATGTGTACAGGCTTCTTGATGATCCAGCACATTTGGTCAAAGTGTAATATCTCTAGTGATAAGAAAGGTTGTGTTATATCTGCTGATTAGCCAACATGTTGTATCTGGCTGCTGATCCGCTCCGGTGCCTAGCGTCTGAAAACAGACTCACAGAAGGAAACACAACTGCTGTATTCCGAACACGCGAGTGCGAGAGCGTGAGTGCGTGCGAGTGCAACATTACAACGGTCTCAAGCTATTATTGGATGGACACTGTCTGAACTTGGTCTGCCTTTGGTACGAGGCTGCGACGTGCTGCATATTGCGGGGCGTTGTCTGAGCTTGACCAACGCTGACTCGCGCTGTCTGGGTTTGATACAATGCTGTGAAGCGCTGCATATTAGGGAGGCGTTGTCTCTCTGGTCAACATCTAGCGGAGCTGAGAGTCTCAGTAGACTTCGGGCACTCAGTGGTTGCTCAGTGGAAGCTGACCTTCTTAATAGGTTGACGTCAAACTTTATACTTTTCAGTATATCCACAATCTCTTTAATGGTTGCAAAATCCAGCTAGCGTTTAAGTGACGGGTCCGAATAATGACTCGATAAAAATTCTTCAGATCCCGACATAATGTTACAGACTTGGATACGTTAAGCATGAAATGGTTCAGGTGCCGGCTATCCTCAAATAATACTCTGACCGCTGCTTTTGCTAAACGTAGGAAAATTCACTCAGTTTGATTACCTTTTCTTTTCCAGATTGTAGGGTTTCAAATGAGAACTATTTGAATACTTGGAGAATGTAATTTACCTTGAAACATAAAGCTCAGAAGCAATCACGGGGGTGGTACTCATGGTCCGGAGAGCGGTAAGCTCAAATATACTCCTTTTCCTTCAAAGAAATATCGCAAAAGAGACCAGATGGTAAATAGCAAATCACTTGACAGTCGCTGTGAAATAATTAAGAATTGTATAGCTGTTTAGTATAAACTTGCATATCACCAAATTGTGCATATGACAAGTAACTTTGTCAAAAGAATTCGACTCTGTCTCTCACGAACAGAACTCGTGGTCAACATGATCTCGGTCTATTGTTTAAGATTGTTAGAAACATCTTCCCACCTTTGTAATGTACTACTCATGAGGTTGCTGAAAATCGCCTCGAATATCGTAGCGACTGAAACATGAGGCGGCCTGGTGCAGCACATTCACTTGCCTGAGAACATCACAAACGAGAGATTCAGCTGGGTTCCGGGTGAGTCTCTCGCTAAACCTAATTAGTTTACAAATGAGTGTATATTCGCGATCTTCCCACCTTTTTCCCCTTACAGACTCCCACGGACCAAAGTGCTGCCTCTGCTGTGGACTAATTCTCCCAGTGGTATTCTGCTTCCTAATCCCGCTGTTGGTCCTGATCTGCGGAGTGTTCGTTCTCTTATCGGGGATAATCACGAACGAGGGATGCCGTTATGTTGGCAATCCTTCTGGAGTAGTCGTAACCGATGGAATACTAAACCTTTATCTCAAATTCCTTTGGCCTCAATTGTTGTCAGACAAATTTGTGGATCCATCGATTTCAGTCATGTTGGACATCCCAGTACCAGAAGATGTGTTAGACGGTATTTTGATGAAGTGCAAATCCTCAGAAACACGGGATCCCGGGTTGCTCCCTTCACTTGGAGTGGATCACTTTCTAAATGCAACAGCTGTGACCGAGCAACCGGAATATAAAAAAGCAATAACGGATGCAGAGGAGTAGGTTATCTAGAATGTCATTTTGCGTTCTGATCTAGCTTTCGAAAGTTTCGTTTCAACAGTAGCCCAGTCGGAAGCATTTTCATTATGTTAGACAATGCTCCGTCTAGAAGAAATCTTGTCAACGAATACAAAATGAGCAAATGAATTTCGGCGACTTTTCAGCAATTGCTTGCACACAAAAATACTTAGTTATCATTTTGGTGGACACAAATATTGCCTCTCTAATTCCATTTGCGGAGTCATCTTAATGTTCCACGAATAATGCAGAGATAACATCATGGTCATGTTACCCGAGAAAGGAAGAAGGCCTTCACTGCGGAGTTATTTATCAGGAAATGCCAACTGACCGGTTAAGAACCATTGGACAGGGAAGTAGGACTCTCATTTGCATCTTATTTACAAAAACTGGAAGTCCATCTTCTCCTTTCCTGGATATTTATTGACTCCAATCATTCATTGCTCAAATCCAACAAACGTTACAAAGCGACTCCACAAATTCCGCAACAGATCTCCCCTTTTCAAGAGACGCAAATCGAAATTTCAGGAACAACACATGCTAATCGTGAGCCTCCCCATCAGTAGTCCCACCGTTACACCCGAACGGCCATTATACATTCCAAAGGCAACTATACTTGGTTTCACAGAGTTTTAAAGCAGAATGCACCCTGGACAAAACGTCTGCGCTTTTGAAAATAAATTAACGGCACAGTGTCGTGCACTTGTTTGGCATCCAAACAGGCTTTGAGTAGATATCGTAAACTTCATAATATATTTTGGAATTCCTTTAACATCGTTTTGCCGAATCTCAATGATCTGGGCTCTCAAAAGTGTCTGAAGATCAGGAATGATTTACACCGGCTACCGGTTCCCCGCCACATGCATCAAAATCTAAAACACCCTGAGATGATTCGTACTCATTCGGCGGAGTTGACCCTTATTGATTGTGAGTCACTTCCTACGACAAGATGGTGTAAACGGCTAAGAAGCAGTCATAAGTGGTGCGTTAAACTGAGAGATGTGAAGAAATATCGTTTCCGTTTGTTTTCCATTTTTGAGGACTCTCGCTTTCTTACTTCAAGAAATGTGTCTGCTTGTTTCCGTTCTGTCTTCTGAAGTGACATCTAGTTTAGTTAGTTACCTTTGCACCAGGGTGTCAAAATATCCTATTTACTTCAGCATTGCTCTTTTAGCGTTCCATGTAAATCTGAGCGATTTTTTGAACGCATCGCTGGCTGAGTACCAAGTGTGTTCTTTTCCAATCCCACTAAGGGGCATCATATCTGAATCTTGTGGGTGAGTATCTTGTTAAAGTAGTCTCTAACAACGCCATGCTGGTACTGTGGTTGTCGAAAGTAAACAAACCATCAGGAGCTTCCCCGGCTGACTCAATAATTTTATCATTCGCCAGCCTATTGGACTTCTACAAAGGACTCTTCGGCTGAATCCATCTGTCGCGAGGTGTGACTGATGCGCTAACAACAGGTTTCCGAGTATCTTTGTAATGTACTACTCATAAGGTTGCTGAAAATCCATCGACAGCCCACGACTGGTTTCGCCCTTTTTGGGGCTCATCAGGTAGGCGCAGTCCCCGGGTTTTCGTCAACCTTATGTTCTACTTGAAACCAAATTGCACGAAATTCGCGAATATACACTCATTTGCAAACCGATTTGGTTTTTCGAAAGACTCACCTTTGCAAACCGTTTGGTTTTTCGAAAGACTCACCTGGAACCCAGCTGAATCTCAGGCTAATGTTTTCAGGCATCAGGTTAATTCCATTGATCCCCATAGAGCTGGTGTACAGTCGGCATGGGTGGACCGCGATCTAAGCCATGCCGAAGTAATATCATGCTGGTTGTAGATGCTTTGCAGTCCGAGCTGAGCAGTCTATATATGCCACCGGCGTACTTAATGCCCTTGAATAAATACGCCAAAGGCTGTCAATCCCATAGGTGTTGTAAGAGGCGGACAGTGATCTTTTCATTATGATTGCGATGGTGAATGTGAATGATTGACAAAGTACTTGTCAGTCGCGTCTAACCTGGTTCATAAAAGTGGGCCCATAATTTGTCATCCTACCCCTCTATAAGACCACATTCAAAATTGGATAGATAGAGTATGAAGCTGTCGTGAAATCGAGAACTTGATTATTTGCCAGTAAAATATGCTGCATCGACCAGGCACCGTCGTAGAATTGTATTTGTACGTTGTTGACTCTCGTCCACGAGGGCACTGGAAATAGTAATCCGTTATTATTTTGGCAGTCAGGACCAAATTTGAACAACAGTACACAGAATAGGCTAACCGAGTAGTCTGGGTGTTTGCTAAAAGCAGCTTGACACCACAGTGTTCTTTGCTTGGCGCTCTTTAGCCAACTTTTTACATTTGAAATTATGTACGAAAATTTCGTTCTACTCGCATTCTGATTCCATCTTGATTAGTTTGAAATGGAATTGTAAACTAACTAACCTCAAATTTATCATTGTACGTTGCTACCACAACGCTCCTAAGGAACAAGACAACTCAGCGGATTTCCATTGACTTTGGATAAATGGTACAAAAGATCCATTGAGGTTTATATGGCGCATCAAACGATTGGGATGTTGAAGGCTGGTCAGAGTGCTAACCGCATTGTGCAGCCAATAGATGGAAGCAATTGCAAACTCATCCTTTCCTAAAGTCTCCACGTTAACATGTATTTCCCTAACAAATAAGGCAGGACTTCTTGATTTAAGCATGGGCTTTTATAACCTCATGCACTTTCTATAGGTGCCGGTGGTGTGGGGTGTTCCAAAAACACCTATCGGTCTTTGCGTGACGTACAGGCGTAATGCTACAATTTTCTGAGATTACTAAGAGCAGCCGATTACGGCGTGTCCTCCCCGAGAAAAGAACTTCATTTTCAGTTTTCATCCAATATCACCATCAGCGGCATCAGAAGGCATGATAATAGGTCTCAGAGAATACGTGGTTCTGACTGCATTGCGGGCTGTATTCTTGTACGGCGGTGAGACTTGACAACTTCACGAGGAGGATCCAAGAAATCTTTAGGTCTTTGGCTACTAATTTCTCATAACTAACTACATTTGAAATCGGTCGAAGCCAGTGACTCGCAATGGAGCGATCAGAAGAGGGGTTTTGGTGAAGCAAACGGTACTTCACTCAATCAGCACATCCAGTCTAGCAAATTAAGTTGGCTGGGACATGTATTGCTCCTGCCGAGTTATCACCGGCCAAGATCAGTGCCTCGATTAGAGTGGTGTAGTTGTGAGTTACTCTTTGTTTTCCTTGGCTAGCTGGGTTGTATTTCGAATATCACCGATTATACCAGAGTGGATTTATGAAGAAATTCCACTGGCAGCTAAAAATGTAAATGAGTGTTCTATGATATTTCATCTTCAATTCATCATCACCAGTCATGGCAGTCCATGGTAGCCACAACAGCAGGCTAATAATTCAGAGAGCAGTAAGACCCTCCACACCACTGTTGCGAATGATTCATTGATAGGTTCCCATCATGTGGAACAAGCCACGGCGGTGAGGTGCATTTGTTTTCTTCTTGAAAGTACCACATCCGATACATTTGTACAGCCTTAGTGAAGATAGTTGGAAGGAACTACATTGTCGTGCAACTGCACTGGACGGTGAACATATTCTCACCAGGACTGGATATCACTCCAGTCAGTCAAGTGATAAGTTGCTCGGTGCATCCTCATGTATTTCATTATATGGTTGATTTTTCGGATAAACAGCAGTTCCTCAAGAAGACATAACACTTCTATTTTAGGCACCGGATTAGCAATTCTGAATTACGTCGAATGGTATTCGAGAGAAATAACTCACCCTCAATAGATGAACTGATCATACTATATAGGTTGCGCTTGCTTGGCCACGTGTTGCGTATGCCAGTCGACCGACTCCCTCGATGTGCTCTTTTCGCACAACCACGTGAAAGGTGGAAGAGAGCCAGAGGCGGTCAAACAATGACTTGTCAGCGAAGTATGAAAGCCATTGCAAGCAAACTCAGCTGCGCTGGTCACTACCGTCTTCCTGGATGGGGACCCCGAGACGGTCCACATCAATGGTTAGAGACATTGTCAGATATGGCCCACTCGTGCCCTCAATGGCGCTCGTCCATTCAAGCTATTGCCTTCAATGCATAGCTCCTTTTTCAACCCCCCCCCACTTGACAGTCCACTGACAGTGCTGGATTTATGCACCAATTTATCATCTCCCGCCTGCAATGCGCAGCTACCTACCCCTCCCCCCAAATCATCGTTGAACGGAACTGCGGCAGCTACAACTACTGTAAGACGAGTACGCGGTTATTACAGCTGACAATGATGATGAAGATGACTTTTCGATGAGTTCATTTTTGGAGGCGGAGGGTACACTGGTTTCTTCCTTTATAAACAACCTTATCGTTGATTAACCTTAGTTGTGCCCCGGTCAGAAACCGGTCAGAGCAAGCTCAAATTTACCAGCTGCACAAACTGGCCGGTGAATGCGTGATTCGTGAGCAACAATTTCATATAAATGACAGAGTGTACGTTGCTTCTTCGCCCACCTAGTAGGCCCCAGTATAGGAGAAAGCGCCCTTGTTCCGGTAACCAATCAGCATACTTCTGGTAAAATGACGAGTTCAAATCCTGCGCGAGTCTAGATGGACAAGCAGATAAAACTTTCTGACTTGTCGCCAATAGAAAAGTAACTACCCGAATTAGTCAACAGTTAACGAGACAAAGAATCATGCGTGTTAGTGATCTATCACCGTAGAAACGTACTACCGTTTGAAGTTGTGCTTCGAACTTAACGGATATGCATCGCGTTCCAGATTAAAAACAAGCCGCCTGAAGGCTCACGAAACACATTTTTCAGCATGCAGTCACATCTCCATGGCCTCAGTAAGGTCCGCTTTGATTGACATCACATTGTTCTGCAATACTATGGGCAGTGTCTCACAAAGCCTAAAAGTCCTCTTCTGGTTCACTCTGCGACATGAGGAAGATACCTATGGAAGAAAGTAAAAGAAAACTCTGGATAGGTAGAACGTCTCCGACAGATCATACTTCAGAGCAAGCGATGGACCCAAAGACAAAATGACTGGAACTATCTCTCAGTGGAAGCCAACGATACTTCTTGGGTGACTTTCCAAGCTTGAGCCATTAGATTTGCAGTGACCAGGGCTGTGCCGATATCATTGTTTTCATGAGAAGATCCATGTCAGTGTCATCAAGAATCGTGCATGCTCAACCGAACAACCGAAGGTGAATGAAAACCTCACGTTTCGCTCAAAGTATACTTGTCCATATTTGATTTATGTGCACTTGGATTCCTGTTCTGGGGATTCATACTTGTAGTAAATTATAATGTAATGCACTTTTCTAAATCGGATTCGCTACTACTCTCCACACTGGATGTTCACCTTTTTCTCTGTGTACTCACTTATATCGACCGTTTGAACGAAAAGTTAGGTGTGTCTTTTTCTAATGATTTTTCCCACAGAGTTTTAGTTACAAAAATACGTGACTTTGATTTTACCTCGCTGTTGCCGAACAACTTGGATGAAATTGGCAAACCCATTAAGGACTTGGAAAGAATATTAGGTTCAACAACATATGAGGTGAGTCTTTTCAAAACAAAATCACTGATTTTGCCTGTTTTTTTTGTGTTTTTCAAATGGAACAAGTAGGCATCCTTTTGCAATGGGTCACCAAACTGAATCTGAGGTGAAGCACTTGCTCGTGATAATCTTCAACAGAATATGCCCAACAGTTTCAGTTGGTCCGATATTCGATGCATTGCGGCGTTCTCTCTTTCTAAACCGAACAACACCCACAAATAATAGAACATCTTAACCGGTAGGAGATGCCTACCGTCATGTCTTGTAGAACGGCCCAAACTTGTGCTAGAAAACGTATTAAATGGGAAAGGTCGTGGAGTATAAGCCACACCAGGTTCATCAATGTGATTAAATGGTGCATCAAAACTCAGGGTTTTAATCTGTTTCCGAACGACCTTGTCGCATCGAACTACACTAATAAATACCCCTGCATAGAATGGACGAGTCCCTTTTGCACTGAGCCACGTGTGCAACCAAATGCAGGTCTCCGGTGTAAATCAGGGGGTCCTGAGTGAGCGAATGTGACAACTCCAGCGCTAACACCCATAATTGTATACTTAGTAAAAATTTGAAACCCACAGTGAACGCTTATGTTGGCTGCGTGGTCCAAACCACTGATGCACACATACAGGTGGCCAGCTGTTTCCAGCCAACAATCAATCTGGACTTCCAGAAAGTGGACAAAGAGATGTCGCATAAAGAACTGTCGGCCTAAATCTCCTGGACGGTCAAAATATTAAATCAGGTCAATGCAGATCTGGATACAAACGAACTAGCAGATGAGCACAGTAGTTGATGTTTCGAGCAGACTGACACATAAGCAATGCTTCATGCGGTGCCGTAGTTAACCGCAACTCGATTTTGTTCAAAGTTATTCAAAGATACTTCTGTCACCATCGTATTCTTAACACTCAAAGGTCTAAATCTAGCCTTTGTGCTCGTTCCAGAAACTAGTAATCCTACGACCGAACTACATGTAGTCACTACACGTACTTCTTCCACCGGCAACGACGGCTACCCATTGCCTTTCGTCCAAAATATACGTATAGTGTCGCATTTTAATAATATTACATTATAAAACAAGCCCAACTACTTTTCGGTATCTCTGTTGAAAGCCGGCGATAATATAACTTCGCGATTTCTCTAAAATGTTTGCTG
>NW_008751978.1:71139-76397 GCF_000715545.1 Opisthorchis viverrini | reverse complement strand
CCCTGTCTAGGCTTGGGCAACCTGGCAGTATTCCAGCCCTCGTGCTTCCTTCGGGTAATATGGCAGCTAGGCACCGGAAGGGTGCTACAGCCGAACGGCGATTTTATTAAGACGGATAGATATTCGTGTTCCCTAACTGTATCTTGCTCACTCGCCATACAGCGTGTTTCATACAAAATTGAAAAAAGTTATTGTAACGGTAAGGAAGTCTGTGAACTTCAACTCTATGCTACTTTGTAGCAAAAATCCCTCGGCCTTTACTCCTTTCGGCTGACTACTGAAGAAATGCCCGTAGTCTCATCATCCCAATGCTCCTTCTAAATGTCTGTGAATCGTCTTCGGATTTACAGACTTCCAATTAAAGCACTGAACAACGCCGCAATTTACAATCTGAATCCTAGAGGTCACCATTTTGAAGAAAGTAGGTCCCATTCATTTCACTGGAAACGCTACGCATAGCAAGGTGATCAATATAAATGACCCAATGAACCAACAATTCATTGTTTTGCCTGACATACATTCGTGAACGGTGGATACTACTGATGAGGGATGCGAGTAGCGTTTTCTCGTAAACCCGCCTCACGTCTCTTGAAAAGTGAGATCTATTACGGAATTTGTGGAGTCGGATTTGCTTGGATTTGAGCAACAGGCAAGGGTAACCAGGAGAGTTCAGGAAGACGCGTTCAAGGAAAAGATGGATATTCAGTTTTTGTAAACAAGATGCATATGAGAGTTTTGCTCCCCTGTCCAATAGTCTGTGACTGTTCAGTTGGTGTTCCTCAATTCAACTAACGTAATGAACGAACGACTCACTGTTTTGTCCGACAAACACAAATGAAGTCCATCGAAGATCTGGATCTTACTGAGTGATCACAAATTACCTTCTCAAAAAGAGAACCTATACCAGCCCTGAGTTGAAAAAGCATATAAATTAATCAAATTCACTTCATGACCAAAATGTAGTTGGAACACGTACTTCAGAACAGGGATGCGCTCCCGTGCAGAATGTTCAAGACAGAGTTGGCTAAATCTGTAGCCGTGGTAGTGTATTTTCCTTCTCTGTGTTTTTTCAAACAATCATTCAGGCTTTCGCCAAGCCGCATTCCTGAATGTGATTGAAGTCGTCTTCTTTGGTTCTTAACTTGCAGCGATGTTTTTCCCAATTTTACAGAAATTACAAGACAAAGAACAACTCGAGGCGCCTATTCGCGAAGTGTACAAGTCAGCCGTTGATGAAACCACCAATATTTTGATCACTTTACTGGAAAAATCTTCCAGTGGTTACGCCAGGAATGTCCTCAAGTGTGGAAACATCAATGCGATTGTGACATCTGTGATCGGAGCCACATGTGTCAGCGATGGGCTTATAAATCGCCTTGGTGGATTCTTTTTCATGATGTTGTTATATCTTTGCCCACTTCTGTTGACTGTACTTTTTTACCAGATTTTCCTGCGACAGAGTGCGAAATCATGACCACCGCGACCATGTTGAATTAACCGACCCTGACCAACGTGAGACTGGAAGAAACGGCTTCATTCACTCATGAATTTAACACAACTAACGCCAAACAAAATCTTCAAAGCCATCACGAGATTCGACAAACAACTATTCTTGCATTAACCACCCTTTTAACCTGTATTAGAATGTCATTTTTTAATGAAGATCTACAGCTCACAAATTTGAACGTTGCAACTCCTTTCTTCTTTGAACCAAGAACATGTTTAATTTTATCTGAGCTTTTATCACGCAGGTGAATTTATTCCACACCGAAGAGCGGAGAAACAGTGTACACCTGCTCTATCCTCAATCCTCATTGGGATCAGCATAATTATATTCCCTTTGAGTGCGAGTTAGTCGTAACGCGAACCAGCCACGTGTTTAGTCTTAAATCGCTAGTCCGGAGTTTCTAAGCAGGATCCTCCTTGAACCTGGTTAGGTATGCAACGATGATTATTCCGAACAAGGATACATAAGATTCAAAGTGCTCCTTGGTTGTTTTTCAGCGTAGACTGGCCAAGAGGAAAAAAGCTCAAGCAAAAATTACTGGACTTCCTCCCATATTACGATAAATTTATGAGTGACCCACAGACAGGATAATTTCACAAGATGAGTGAAACTTCATAAAGGAAACTACTCACAAGGTTGCTGAAAACTCTTCGACAGCCCACGAACGATTCCGCCCTTCTTGAGGCTCATCAGGTAAACGCAGTCCCCGAGTTTTCGTCAACCTTATGTTCTACTAGAACCCAAATTGGACTGTTTTCAAGAAATACACTCATTTGCAAATCAATTTGGTTCTCACGAGAGACTCAACTGAATCTCTCGTGAAACTTCCTTCCGACGAGTCATCACTAGAGGGGCTAGTCAGTACGTACCCACCTGTTGTGATTTCTGTGATTGAAGGATTCCAAGTGAGAGCTAACGACACTGCTATTCAGCCTCCAGGGACCAAACGGCCAGCCACTGGGCGGGAGAATGAAAAAGGCCTCACTTTGATTTGCAGCAGAGTCTCATCTATCCCATTATCACCGAGAAAACATGAATCATGGAATGTTACAAGTTCTTTTGATCTCCTTAGGTGTTATATGTGAGTCTTACTGGCTACACACGCAAAGGTATCGGCGGCAAAACGGAACTAACGCAATCAAATTATCAAAAACTACTGTCCAGGGGTTCGATCTAGGGAGGCGTCACTAAAGCGTATGAATAATTTGGTACACTTTAGAAGGTTAATACATCGACCTGGTGAGATGTTCTAATGGGAATAGTGATGAAGGAACGGATTTTATGCAGAAGATAAGATACAAGTATTTTTGTCAAGTGTGTTGAAAACTGAATCCGTCGGGCATCGAATAAAATCGATCGTTTGGGTTCCGCTTTTCGTGATAATTTACTAGAACTAAATACCCCACACATAAGTAGTGAGAAAATGCGTGCAAGTTGTAGGATATCTATGCGAGAGAACAATGATCAGTCTCTAAGTTGGACGATTTTAGTAAATCTTTGCCATAAAGCAGGCTGAATGAAATGACTGGCATACAAAACTAACTTTTCACCCATTATCAACATCAAGCAAGGACTGTTTAGTGTTCAAATGACATCTAGCACATGGACCAATCCGCTATAATATATTTTTTGAGGTCTACTAATGGAATAAAGAGAGGACATTTTTTGTGTCACCAGGTCTCTCAACTTCTTCGTAAGCTGGTACGGAAAGCCACAAGGCATCTCTCATCTGCCAGTCGGATAGGCTTTGGAAGTTGAGGTTGCGTGTCGATTCCATTTCATCAATGCTAAATCCTGTGCAGAAAAGTTCCGCCAGGTTGTCGCATTATTCAAACTCGGGGCGTGCTAGGATCACACGTCATAGAACCTCCTTTGACATATATATCCGCAATCGACTACTCATAAGGTTGCTGAAAATTCGTCGACAGCCCACAACCGGTTTCGCCCTCAGTGAGACTCATCAGGTAGGCGCAGTTTCCGAGTTTCTGAAGGCCTTATGTTTTACTTGTTTTCTTATGTTCTACTTGCCTGGAAAATCACAAACGAAAGATTCAGTTGGATTCCAGGTAAGTCTCTCGTAAAACCTAATTAGTTTGCAAATGAGTGTACCTTCGCTAATTTCGTGTAATTTGGTTTCGAGTAAAACATAAGGTTGACGGTAATCCGAGGAATGCACCTACCTGATAAGCCCCAAGAAGGGCAAAACCGGTCGTGAGTTGTCGATGAATTTTCAGCAACCTTGTGACTAGTGCATTGCGAATATACATGCATCGCGATGTCTCGAATATCGTAGTGACTAAAACATGAGACGGACTGGTGCATCATATTCAGTGGCCTGGACACATCACAAACGAGCGATTCAGCTGGGTTCCAGATGAGTCACTCGCAAGACAAAATTAGTTTGCAAGTGTATTTCGCTAACTCCTACGACATCGTTCATTCCAACGAAACGTCTGTGGTAGACGCGTGAATGTTGAAGCACATAAAAGGAGTGGTCAGTGGAGTAACAGGGGTTCTTGTGTGTGTGTGTTTGAGCAAACTAAGTCAAGCTCCGTACGTCTTCGTCATACGACCTAATTCGGCAGCGCTGCATTTCCTTATTGCATTTCACTTATTGAAATACATTTTAAGGATATTAGATCTTACAAAAACGAGAGATTGGCTCATCTCTCACCAAACACTGGTTTCCAGAGAGCAAAGACAGGGTCGTTAGGGGAAGATTACTGTATTCTGAGGTATTTATACAGGTTAGCTGTATCTCAGCTGCAAACGTTACTTCAGGTAGGTTTCTAGGTATCCGGTCTCAGGTGATGCCCTCGCATCGACGTACTTAGATCGGTTAACGGTGTGGAGTTAATTAGAAAATGCCGACTAAACAGTTACAGGCTGTTGGACAGGGAAGCAAAACTCTCATATGCATCTTGTTTACAAAAACTGGATATTTGTCTTCTCCCTAAACGTGTCTTCCTGAACTTTTCTGGACATTCATTGACTGTTGCTCAAACCCAAGCAAATGCTTTAGAGCGGCTCCACAAATTCTTCAATAGATCTCACTTTTCAAGAGACGCAAAGCGGATTTACGAGTGAACATACTACTTGCATGCCTCCCCATCAGTAGTATCAACGTTACACCTGTAGCTCGATCAAAGTTTTAGCTTAATATATGGTTTGGCACCTACGCCTACACGGTTTTTCTAACCATTTTATTGTGTTATTAATAACAGGACCTTGTGTGTGAATATGGGTCCTGCTTGTTGGAATAAACATTAACATGACATACTACTTCCAAACTAGTTGAAAACATTTCGATATCCCACTTTCAGTTTCGCTAGTAAGTTCGGGCGAATCTCCGAGTTTTAAGCTGTCTAGTGTTGTACTACCATTAATTTGAGTATCCCGCTGTCAATACATAGCTTGCAGGATAAATTTAGTTCACCGCACAATTCGACATTCAGTGAGACTACCGGACTATTGAGAAATGCGCCTATTCAGTGTGTTTTGAGAGGTCACATCTAGTAGGGAGGTTCAAACAGGTTTCAACAAACTTTTGGTTAAGGCATGTCAATAAAGTACATCATCATCATCATCATCGACAGCACGACATCAGTGTTCAACACCGATGCTTCACTGCCGTACAACCATGATTTATTTGAAAGCCTTATTGTAAAGAAAAGAATAAAGTTGGATGGGGGAGGGACTTAGTGCTAACTTAACACAATCATTCCGAGGTGCCTACACCTCCAGACATTCA
>NW_008751978.1:34191-70830 GCF_000715545.1 Opisthorchis viverrini | reverse complement strand
CTCTGTTTACGTCACTCCGATTTGGGCATGGAAAACAGTACTCTCTTCGGCAAACGATGGCTCGGCATACGTACCACATGTCCCAACCAACGCAGCTTCTGGTGCTGGACACATTCTCCCAATGGAAGACCCGTTACACAACCGAAAACACGCTTTTTATCTGCCTCGTTAGGGTTAGGTTCCTGGTGAAGACAGCTGACCGGCTGTGTGAGCGGTCCCGTAGCAGAAGGAATAGCTATTTACGTATGCTAGGTTTTAAATGAACGAACTAGCGTTTGTTTACAATCAAAATCTAAACCCATCTCAACCTGGCGCCAGTTCAGGAAGAGGTACGATCGACACATTTTCAGAAGTGCAGTAAAGGGTAGTCACTTTAGGAGGAAAGATATAGGCAAATACATTCAGTATTGGGACCAAAACAACTGTACATCTTGCAGTCCCGGTGGTCTCGCGAAAGATGATATTTCCATCCGGATTGGGAAGGCCAAAGCAAATATCGTGAACCTGCGTCACCTGTGACGTAGGCGTGATATCAGCTTATCCATCAAAGGTCGAGTTTACAGTGCTGCGGTGCGCTCCATATTACTATATGTATCAGAAACCTGGCCGCCTCGTTGCCAGCGATTCTTCAGTCTAGGTTATACAACTTTTATTGCTGGTTGGTTCTCTGGCGGTGCCTGGGTTTTCAGAAGTCCGGCGGAAATGAGTTCGTCTAATGGTATTTAGGAAAAATAACTTACCCTCGATAGATGAACTGATCACACTACTGCGTATGCCAGTCGACTGACTTCCTCGAAGGGCTCTTTTCGCACAACCATGTGAACTGTGGAAGAGAACCAGAGGCGGTTAAAAAACGACTTGGCAGCGAAGTGTGAAAGCCATTACCAGAAAATTCAGCTGCGCTGGTCATTGCCGTCTCCCTGGATGGGAATCCTGAGACGGGCCATATCAATGGTTAGGAACATTGCCAGACATGACCTAGTCGCACCCTCAATGGGGCTCATGCATCCAAGCTTATTGCCCTCAATGCATAGCTCCCTTCCCAACTCCCCATTTAACAGTCCACCTACAGTGCTGTATTTACGCACCAATTTATCAGCTTCCGTCTTCATGCGCAGCTACCTATCGGTGAACGACACTGCAGCAGCTTCAACCACTGTACGGAACGACCCGAGCTACAATCACTGTACGACAAGTACGCAGCTATTACAGCTGATAATGATGATGACACCTTGCAAGTAGGAAGTGGAACAGATCAAAAAAGTCGTTAAGCTGGCATTGTTGCGCATGCGATCTATCTTCAACAAACAAGTGGTGTTCAAAAACGCTGTGAGTGATTTCGTCTTATTGTGGTCAACCGAAGTAAGTGATAACCAAAGTGTTGCCTGGGTGGTTTTCGTATAAACATTGGATTAGTTCCAATTAGGGTAGGATACCTCCGAATTACGCCTCAAAAGCCGATTACTTCTTGATTCAAAAGCTGTCGAAACATAATCGTCAGGTCCTTTTATTAGCGAATTACACTCACCACACTTATTGCGAGCCTCCAGTCCAAAAGTGCAGCTGAACTCAGTTTTAAAAAACACCTATCAGAATTTGACAAATTATTCGTCACCGGCCAAGTGCGCACTAACTTTTGTAGTTTCATTTGGACTATTATGGAACGATGCGAGCTGAGGATCACTCAAATGAGCCACCAACAAAACATGTCTTCAGAGCAGAAATGCCTAGTATCAACATAAACGGCAGAAAGTTCTGAGAGGTTCTAAAACTGGCCAGTGGTCTCCAGCACCGTTCTTAAAGGTCATATCTTGAGCGTAGGGTGAGCCGAATCAACAGCGGTGCAATTTATCGTGACTAATTACTTTCTTAACGGTATGAAAAATTTTTAAGCTGCGCGGCTCAACCAAAACTTATTTGAGCTTCCGTAAATGATTTTCATCTCATAGCCCCACACATATTGTGGCGTGATATCCAAACGCAACTACATTAAAAATAAACGTACAAAACACCTTTTGTTTCGCGGAACTTTGTCAAAACAGTTGGCGGCATTTTGGACTTTTCCATTCTCCACGGTTACAACCGGCTTATTATGATTTGTTTGTTACTTTGGTTGGTTATTGTGTGCACCACCGCAGTGAACTATGAAACCATAAACGCCTAAACAAACAATGCAGAAGTAGGCAGCAATTGCTACGCACTGCTTCCGTTGTCTAAGCATTTCGGCTGAAACGTCGCGAACTGCGTCATACAGAATTAAATGTCACCTTACAGATTTATGGAAGTCTGCAAATTTTTTTGCGAAAATGTCAGTCGTTTTACGGCAAGTTGTGCGATTTTATTAAGGATGAGCACCAACCGTAGATAGAGAACCTCTGTCGTGACGACACACATTTTGAGCTACTCTTTCCTTTTCAGTAGCATATTCGAAGCTCACAAGCTGGTCAAGCACTGGCCAACTTTCTGCGGGGTTAGTAGTATGCATCTTCTCCACTCTGACCAGTCATGGACACCGCCGTAACAAGTCACTATCAGCAGCGCCGTCATCTACACAGGTTTATCAAGGAATGCATCGTCTGGTAACTCAGTCTCGAAGTAAAAACCATAATTATCGAGATTCTGTTATGTGGGTCAGGCAAACCGAAAGGATATGAATATCTCCTAAGAGATGTACAAATTCCCAATATTACTGAAGACATCTGAACCGACAGGGCATGGTTTCAAGGTGTTTTTTTGGATGATATTGACTGGCACTCAAGTGAGTATGATTTAATTCTGGGTAATTGAGAGCAGAGCTGAATAAAACTCTACCCTGATCAGCATTATTCCGCACTGTCTAAAAAGTTTTAAGAAATTTATTTTTAAATTTCAGTTAACCAAAAAATTATTTTTTCAATAGAGTGACCGAAGCGCACATGCGAAAACAAACTTTGTTTCAGTGTAAAGGCTGTGGAATACGAAGTACGTACTTCACATGAGATATTATTTGAGTAGAACAATGAGAAAGCGATACATGCCTGACTTGTTCACACATAATTCTACCCAAATTGCCAGGAAAATCAACAGCAATGTTGAGCTCCTTTGAAATAAATAGCAATCTGGAAGTGGCCGGCGAAAAATAGCAGTCATTTCGGTATCGCCATTTATCCAACCTATTTGATAGGTGATACTCAGGGATCCAGTCCGCATGCGACCACCTGACGCGGATCCTTCGATTGGAAGTCCTAAGTGCGGGCTAGTTACACTGCTGATCAGCCGCTCGTGGCCGAACGGTTAAGTGTTCACCCCGCCAGCATTGAGGTCATGGGTTCGAGACACCCTGGAGTTTCGTGATCTTTGTACTGCTGATTATTCCCAGTAAGGATGAAACAGCCGCGGGGTGTCTCTCGGCTTTTCAGCATAGATTGACTCCACTTACAGGACGAAATCTCTGTTAAAACGTTCCATGTCTTCTCACAATACCAATCAGTGGCACTGTCCAGTCGAGAAGTGTCTTGATGTGTGAAAGAAGTATCATCGTTTGACCAGGTTCTCCTGGAAGACTTATACTACGCACATTCTTTTCGGTTAGATACCGCAGCTCCTGGGGATTATCAGTTGCAGTTGGACAGCAGGCGGACTCCTTCGTTTGAAGTTTTATGTCCATTTACTCAGATTCATGAGCAAACATTATCCTTAATTGAGCTGTCAAACAACAAGCCCTCTCCCTTGGGATATTCCATATACTTTTTTATGTGCCGCCAGCCGATGGAGATTTGCAAAAATGGCTAGTCGACTGTCTACAAGCTGAAAGCAATTCGAAAGACAGTCACATGGGCTCTTCTGCCTGTTCCCTGGCCATCAGTCGAAGACATTTCAGAATATAGAAACTGTGTGGATCGTGAATGTTTAGCGTCACCTGAAACTCACCAACAGGTGATTTCTTCATAAAAATTCCACTGTGTGCTTGACATGCCCTCTGGGGCTTGCCTAATCAGGATACTTTAGGTGCTGGCCGATGTGATTCTACTTGGTTTGCTACTACAAATTCCCAATAGGAATGGGGAGTTTAAACCAAGAATTGTCCTACTATACGTATCGCATCCCGAAAAGTCCAACATGACAAGCATAGTTTAGTAATCTTCCTTATAAAAACTGAAGCTAGATGGGAGGATATCCGGACACATAAACAAACTTGATCGTGAGCATAGAAATCCTTCCATTTGTTGTATTGTGGGTGATTGTCTATTGACTACTTCTGAACTGAGTCAGTCAGAGTTAGTGTTAAGGAGGAAAGAAACCGGGGCACGGCTCTGTTGTTAGGTCAGGTCAGGTCAGGTCAAACATACAGGATGGCTTAATGCCCGATTACGGTCGTTTGCTTGTTCGTTCTGTCCAGCCAATGGTGACTTTCCTGCCGGGAGCAATTTTACACCTCATTAGCGAACATACACTCATTTGCAAACTAATTTGGTTTTTCGACAGACTCACCTGGAATCCGGCTGAATCTCTCGTTTGTGATGTTCAACTGAATGTGCTGCACCAGGCCGCCTCATGTTTCAGTCGCTACGATATTCGAGATATCACGATACATGTATATCTTTGTAATGTACTACTCATCAGCAACCTCATGAGTAGTACATTACAAAGATATACATGTATCGTGATATCTCGAATATCGTAGCGACTGAAACATGAGGCGGCCTGGTGCAGCACATTGAAAATCCGTCGACGGATGGGCTGTCGGCGGATTTTCAGCAACCTTATGAGTAGTACATTAAAAAAATTTCACACTTCGCTGGTTGTGTGCTGCTATCCGAAACATATGTTGACCGATGATGACCTCGGGGACGCGGCGTTCTCTCCACGTGTGCTTATCTCATGTCTGAACGCGTCCTGACACGCTTAAAAGTCTTTGAAGTCATATGGCCTTCTGGACAAAAAAACCAACACACCAAGTCCTAGAGGACGTAGGTCGGTTGAGTGTACCGGCAGACTGCTTATGGTACAGCTTTGCCATGGGTAAGATGTCTGTTCCACGGGGAAGTCTGACTACAACCATGGTTGTAAAGAAGAATTTTTTAATCTTTGAACAAAACCAACGCCTTCCACTTCATGCGCTTCACAATAGAGCCCATAGCTGAGAGTCAAGCACTCCTGGTAGTGAATGTAACATAGTTGAATGATTACAGACACTGCGGTGTGTTTATTCGTTCACACAGGTGATCAAGTCAAGTGCAAAACTATTAGAACAGTCCGAATTGCCGGAGTAACACGCCCTTCACACACCATACATCCGGTTGAGCGCCAATTTTTTCTTCCAGTTTGTGTAGACTATTTGCAAATGACATTGCATGCTGGCTGTTCATCATTAATACACACACACAAAAGTCGTTCACGTGTAGCAGAACATATATTTAGCCTTCTTTCAACCTTTTTACGCGAAGTCGGGACGTAATTTTTCTTAGGAGACTTTGAAACATACCAAAGCCTGTCTATTCTAAGCCTCATCGATCGTTTCGATTCCGAATAGTGTACAGTCTTACATTGGTCATCAGGTCAAGGTCATTCTATGCTCTCCTTGGTCTCCTCTTGACACACGGGGTGTGAATGCCAGAAGCAGGTCTGGGGGAGCCCTAGTGGCTGTGAGGTCCGTAGAATGATTCTCGTATGAAGAATCGTCTTCCCATCCTGAAGGAATCATTCTGCTGAGCCCATCAGCCTCCAGTTTCGCTCGTATTGGAGCTCACGTCCTTGGCCGTTCCGAGGTTTGAACTCCTCATATCTAACATGCGAGGCGACAGTGTTCCCACTAACCCGAATTTTTACGTCCGAACAGGCGAACGTGTTCGATCCTTGGCCGTTCCGAGGTTTGAACTCCGCATATCTAACATGCGAGGCGATGGTGTTCCCACTAACCGAATTTTTACGTCTGAACAGGCGAACATGTTCGCGCTTGAGTGATGTTCAACACCTCGAACGATCGATCGATCGTTCGGCTGGTCTGTCTGGACCTCCCAGTCAGGTAGCGCCACCGACGCTTGAAACCCGCTGGACAGTTTTTTTCTGTCGTGGGGTTTGCGGGATATGGTCCATATTTTTGTTCAGTCATCCTCCTATCCTGGTGCAATCATTCTGATGAATCTAGTATTTGTCAACGTGAATACCACTTTCTGAGTACTTTTGCCTGGCCATAACTGACAAGTAGGTAGGCATCCGTTTAACGGCTAGCATCAAAGCCATGAAAGCGTAAAATTGTTGCCGAGACTAAAGTTCACAAATTTGGAAGGCATATCTCATACATGGCACCAAACTGTGTGAGATCAAAATCACTGAACTCATCCAGAAGGCGTTCCTAATTTTGACAAGCATTTTACAAGGTTGATCGACCATGGCGCTTCTGAATGTACAAGTACGCATGAACAACAGTAGCCTATTGTGAGAGAAAAAAGCCCATCCATGGTGCACATCTAGCCATGTCGACATGAAATCGACAAAAGCCAATAACTTCCCTCTTTCAGTAGATATCGATGCACAATTGTACACCCATGTAGACGTTATTCCGAGTTTGTGCGGTGTAATAAACATAGTCTTAGCAACCACAGTTGTCATTTGAAGAAGGAGCGTGTGATTACCCCGCATTCGTTGGCCTCAATGTACAGGGCGTCCCACAAATGTTGCGTGCCTTCGCTTCTGTTGTCCACACACACACACACACACACACACACACACACACACACACACACACCTACGTTCAGTGCACGCGGACAATCCTGATGATCGACATACACGCAACCGAATCCACATGTGCACTCCGAGACAGAAAAATGCTGCAAAAAGCCTTATTTCCTATTCTAGGCAAGTAAGCGCCCGTCCTACAAGAAACGAAGGAATATTATGCCAGGCCAACATACATCCTGTCAAAAATGGTTCCTGATAGTCCAAGGGGGTGTGAGGCAGACACACAAACCGTCCGCACTTAGACCAGTCTTGGTTGCCGAGAAACTGAAACTGAATATCGGTTTTAAGGACGCATCTGATCGACCACAACTGCCACTTTCGAGCCAAATATGGTTATACTAACGACCACCTGTACGGGTAATTAGCGACTGATATCGATCAGTTTCGAAGGAACTTAGTGTAGGTGGAAGGTATGAACTGAAAGGTATGCAAACACTGTTGAGAATATCCTAATGTGAGGAATTTTGAAGGGTATATATAATCCATGAGAATCTTGAGTAAGAATGTATTGAGTATGCCGTTCGTGGATTTCAAAATTGGGGAGCCCAAATAATTTATTATTGATTTTTGCACATGCGTTCGAAATGTCAGAACATAACAGCAGTGTGAGGGGGACGCCATCGAGTGTATGCATCCGGCAGTCATATTAAGCAACTAGGCTCGAGAAACCCCTAGGGATCGATATGATGCCGAGTTTAGAGATTGATACTTTACTTTTCGGGTTTTGCACCTATCTGTTATGCTTCAAACGGAATGGCTGGTTTTGGGCCCGAACGACTGCTGGTGAGATCGGCGTCTATTCATTGTGAAGTCATCCGCATATTATTCCTTTGAAAAGTCTCATATCACTCATACTGCTGACCAGGCTTTCAAAAAATCATCATTTTGAAGATGTCAGCATTCCCCACAGTTGCGTACAACGCAGGCTAAACTTTCAGGGGCTCATCTGGGTCGCAGCTTCTCAGACGGTTAACAAAAAAGGACCATAATCAAGCATTGTGAGCTAATCAGTGAACGAAGATAACAAACTCCTTGCCGTCGGTACACACTACTCACAAGGTTAGTGAAAATCTTCGGACAGCTCACGAAAGTCATCGCTCTTCTTGAGGCTTATCAGGCAGCCACCATCCCGGAATTTTCGTCAGCCCCATGTTCTGCGTGAGCACCAAATCATAAGCGACTGGCAAACAACACTCACTGAATCCGAGATGACCCTCGTATCAAAAACTCTCCCATTTGCAAACTAAATTCACAGTCTACTGTACGTCATAACGGTTTTGAAACGCTTCTCGGTTTGCTGGTCCTGACCTGAAAATGAACTATCTGTCTCTCTTTGAGTTTTCTGTACTGTGATTTCAATCACCATGATTCCGTTGTTTAGTAGTCTGTTTGAGTCTCGAAGTGATGTTTCTACGTGGTCTGGGAGTTTCGAACTCACCATCAATTCTTTATGTTCACACAAAGTAACTCGGTTTTCTTATGTGCCACTTTTCGGTGACTTTGGTGTCAAAATTTTGCGCATCGTTCAGAGGTCACACTACTTAAATGCCAATTGTATACAGAGGTGAATATAAGAAACATGGGTTCTCTCGAGTTTTAAGGAAGTAATTTCAGATGTTTTGTTCAGTAGCCTTTGGAATGTGGACGCTCATCCCGCTGTTGCTCAAACGGGTGACTGACGTATGTCGTTTTCAGCGGAGATTTTGCCGTGTAGGTTAAACTAGCCTGTCCTGTTTTGATGAAAGCAATAAATTGTTGGTCATCGAATCTCCAAAGCCATCCATCTCCAAGCAACCCTCCAGCTAGAAGTTAGGGTTTAGTTTAAACGGCCATGGATGGCCAATCAGCATCGTGACTGGCTTTCATTCTGGGCAGGAACTGGCAACACTCCTCCTGAAACCAAACCATGGATGTCTCAGAAACAAGAATGACTTGTATGTCAAGTGAGCCTTCCACGTGGCAAGTCTTTATCGGACCAGCCTATCGATACATGATCACGTGATGTGAATTCCAGTATGAGCGCTAATCACAGCTGATTAGCCGCTCATGGCCACAGGTTTGAGACATCATATAATAACCGAGGCTGTGAGTTCAGATCATCCTTAGAATTCGTGAGATGTTCAACGCTGATGATTCCTACTAAGGGTGAATCAGCTGTAGAGCACTTCCCAGCATTTCAGCACTTGTTAATTTTACCCACACGATAAAATCTCTGCTGAAAATACAGAATCTTCCCGTACTACTAACCAAGTATCTCGCTTTTACCTTCTACTCTTTGATGGGCACATGACATGTATCGATCTCTCCCTTTCTACACCCAGCCGGGAAATTATTTATCCAAAACTACTGGTGGTCACCAGGTTGTTGCAAGAGAATGGACTCTGTATTCACTTTTTAATGAGTACGCGTAAAATCATCATCGTTCGCTCCTTTTTGTCGCCAGCCATTGGAACACAGACCCGGACAGTCTAATAGTTCACAACGATTTCGGGTCCAATCCTATCATTGAGGTGAACTTGGGCGACAGCACAAACCAGACTGGTTCTCTTGAGTCCCACGATTGAAACAAATGAAACTGTACTACGGAAAGTTTTCCCAAAATTTAGTTGTTCCGGAGTCAAACAAGTCAAACAGAAAGCTCGCTGTCTCACGTGCTTCGGTTGTCTAACCTCCAGTCTGCATTAGGGTCTGTGTGGCGGCTGTTTGTACGCCGACATATGGAAATATGAGAGTCGAACATGATTCTCATCAGTAGTTCCTTCTATGCGAACCCTGACAACTCAGTGAGGAAGCATACTAGACATGACTTTGTCAGGTTGACATGACATGAATTTTCGCTGTCATCCTCTGCCACGACATGGTGCGAAAGTTGAAAAAATCGGAACCACGAAAAATTTTATTATCTGGCTTAGAAAGAACACTTTTGTCCATCAGAGATTCATACATTGCGCACACTGAAGAAATGGTATAAATCCTTCTGTAGTTTGGACAGTCCAAGGAAGGACAGGACTCGAGCTTCGCTCTTGCTTTAAACATGTTTACCTATTTAGACATGATAATTCAGGTGCGCTCAACGTGTGATGGTGGAGTGCGGGTGACAGGTTCATTTCACCTGCCAGATGTCCTGGGCTCGACTCCTGACACGTCATCTATGCAATCCTGATTAGCTCCATTAAACATGGAACTCGAGTCTTGTTTGGTGGGAAATACTCAGAATAGAGGCACCAAGGTAAGTGAAAGGTTGCTTTAACGAACGAGCCAACTCGAGTCTTGTTTGGTGGGAACTAATCAGAATAGGGGCACCAAGGTAAGTGAAAGGTTGCTTTAACGAGTGTTGTGAAGTAAATCATGCGAACCCCGCAACTATCAGCAAGCAACAAATTCCATATTTGACCTAATTTAGACAATGGTATTTTCCCCCAACTACGCCCATTTCCATGCCGATCTGTTTGTCACGGAAGATTCACCTAAGTCCCAGTTGAAACTATCG
This sequence comes from Opisthorchis viverrini, assembly GCF_000715545.1. Taxonomy (NCBI): domain Eukaryota; kingdom Metazoa; phylum Platyhelminthes; class Trematoda; order Opisthorchiida; family Opisthorchiidae; genus Opisthorchis; species Opisthorchis viverrini. The sequence goes on along the minus strand of NW_008751978.1, from coordinate 60,620 downwards.
TTCTACGATGTTTAATCTACAGCGGAAGTCAAATTGCTATGCAAATGAGTGTTTTGCCAAATTTCATGCAATTTGGATCCAAGCGTAAGGTTGACGGAAACATGGGCGCTGAGTCAACTGAAAGAGCCCCAAAAAGCCGAAAGTAGGTTGCCGTAGAGTTTTCAGCAACCTTTTAAGTGGTGCGGCACGTCTAGATAATATTATCCAATTATAGAGACATGTTAACGAAGTTAACATAGAATAGGAACCAAAAATGTCAAGCATGAAGATTAGCTGGATATCAGCCAATCGATACCAACCATCTAAGTCAAGCATTAAGGTGATGCGAATGTTCACATAAATAAGTAATGATTAGTCAAGGTTACTCCGGGTCAGGAGGCCGTATAACAGACACAACTGCTGCAACAGACTGCCTTACCTTTGATTGATAATTAAATGGTTGCACCCAAAGTTCCTATCAGGAAGGTCAGATTCATGAAAGTAACCTCAGAACACCCGGAACCTACTGCTCCACCAAAATCTCAACAGAAAAGCCGGCAAGCATCCAGGCCAGTAACTCATTCAATCAGTCCAGCAAAAGCTGATGAGTGTTCTTGCACGCAACAGAAGCACGACCGAATGTGATCAGCGTTCAGGCACTTCACCGAGTCACGATCGATGTTGATGGGTGTTCAGTAACGCCTATCAGACAGCCTGGATCACTTTCAGAAAGTCCCCTTTAAATAGCGCGGGGACGTTGTAACTTTTGCTCTCGCACTCACTTGTTCGGAATATAGCGGTTGCGTTCCCTTCTGTGTGTCTTCTTTCTCCGGCACTAGGCACTGGATCGGGTTAGCAGCAGATACTACAGGTTGGCGAATCAGTAGATATAACAGTTCCGGATTCGATAAACGGATAATCGATTGGCCTTAGACTCCCCCGGTTTCGGTTTTCGTACACCAGTGTCAGCCAACTGAGCAAAGGTCACTTTTATGGGAGGCCTCAAGATCGATATTGCCAACACCCCTAACAGCAGATCATCCAACCATCGCACCGATATTTCAACGCGGTTGGTGATGAGACGTTTGCAGTTCAACTCGTAGACTCTGTGAAGAGACGAACAATCAATATCCGCCCTCCACTTGGGCAATGAATCATGCTGTATTAAAACAGAGGGTTTGGTATCCCAGAGGTTTCCCAACCCAATCTCTCAGAAATTTACAGGTCTCCAAGTCTGTGAGGCTAACTTAGCCCCGAACCAAACCACTGTTCGCAATTAGTGTCCAAATGAACGCTCTCGGTGAGCTCTGTTTCAGGATATCTAAGTGCACTCTTTTCCATAACTGTCCTAGAAATATCTATGCCTCTGCAGAGAAGAAAAAGGAGACCTTTTGGCGCTCCCCAATATCTGCTTGCTCTCCCTTGAAGGTGGATTGTTTGTTCTCTTCGTGGATTTCGCTTTCTCTCTCTACCCATTTGGAACTTTGTCCAGATATTCTTGAGATAATTCACGATATAGCATACGTGGAGCAAACATATTTTTTAACTTTAAGTTGATTTATCTAAATACAAACATGGGACACCACAATTTGAGAGTTTCATTTCAGCATGAGAGAAAGTTGTCCAACACTGGAAAAAGTAAGTGAACCATGGTCTATGTCAGACTTGACTCGACTTGATCGCAGTGAGCTTGTCATCAGCTCCACTCACAATCACAAATCAGCCAGAAAACTTCAGTGTCTTCTTTGTGAGTAGTATGTTGAGCTTGGTTTAAAGTCGCTGTCTCCTTTTAGGTTGTCTACCGCAGCATTTAAACTTTGGCCATGTCGCGATGTGAACTCAAACACATGCTTTTTATAAAGGAAACTACTCACAAGGTGTCTTGAAAACTCTCGACAGCCCACGACCAGTTTCGCCCTTCTTGGGGAGGTACAGTCCTCGAGTTTCCGTCAACCTTATGTTCCACTTGAACACATGCTTGCTGACACAGCCTATTATTGCATGCCCCATGAACGCGTGGCGACCATTCGCAGGCTGTTGTTGACTTGTTTGATTACTCGTAGCGTCGCCTACTAAAAAGACCACAGTCTCATATGCTTTTGTCCGATAGACATCTTCTGTTATTGTCAGAACAACAAAATCCTTTGGGTTATTCGATCAATCGCAAAACGCTTGAAACCCATCAAGAAGTTGTCGGTCTTCCAGTATAATCTCTGTGAGACCTTCTTTGTTCCTTTCGTTGACGCCCTAATGATGAGAACAGCAACAGTCCAAGAAAGGATCCATAGATGGACATATCAAGTATCGTTCCATGACGCTTGCCTATCGGGTACCCTAACCTTCATCAAGGGATTTCCCTTTATGTCTCGGACATTACTATTCCCTATATATATTGCCAGTAGCTCATATATTATATACTGACTGTCCTGGCTTTGTAGAAGTGACCTGAATTCCAGACAGTCCTCGATATGTATCTCCTTTCCATCAACTCACTTCTGACCAATCTGTCAATTAGCTGTTAGTGGGTAAACAAGCTATGGACAAACAACACAGCACTCGACTTCAAGTTGTCGAAGCTCACACAATCCCCGGTCTTTCATGTTCTGTAAGCCCTGCGTGGAAGTTCCATCTCCACAAATTTTCCCGAACACATTTTCCACAATGTATCACATCATTCAAACGGGTTTTCAACTAAAAAGGACACGTAGAGAATGCAAAGGGATAGTTGTGTCAACGGTTGGTGTTGTTTTGAAATGCAACAAGGAACCGGTAGGTGAGATGATACATCATTGTTTGTTTGACACAAGCACAACATTGTTCCCATGTTGCATTGCATCATTATCCACATAAACATGAGTCGGAACGCGGTTTTGTTTTGGCTACTTTGATGATGAATCACCACAAAAACGGGGTGATACTTTGCTTGCGCAAAATATCGATCACATTTTGAAGAAATAACGAGCCGAAACTGGGATGTTTATCACCCGGAATCTGTCACAACCAAAGCGACGAACCTCCAAGTTTGCTAACACGGAATTCGGACAAAATAGAGGAACGAGCCGTTTTTTCGGAAAACCGGGCTCATTTAAACTGAAAAAACCACAAGTAGATCAGGAGACCTAAATTCAGTGGAAATTTATGGCCGAGAAAAAACGAGGCTTTTTAAACTGGTTTCGTGAGAGTTGAACCGGGTTTTCTTTATGATTACGGGAATTTACTGGATGGTGAAAAACTACTCCATCCGTCTTATCGATTTTGACACACCCATCACCAGACGCTACTGGTAATAGATTAGAAGATCGTAACTTCAACCTTCTACCTAAGATTATTCTTTCTTGTCCATACGCTGTATCAGAGAGCCTGGAAACATCACAAACGAGAGATTCAGATGGGTTGCAGGTGAAACTCTCACAAAACCAAAATACCTTGCAAACGAGTGTATATTCGCTAAGCAACAGCTTTGTTAACCAGGCTTTTCCCCATAAAAATTCCTTCCTTCTATGAACTACACTCATTTGCAATGATGATTTTTCAGCAACTTTATGAATACGAATCTACATGTATCGCGATATCTCGAATATCGTAGTGACTGAAACATGAGGCGGCCTGGTGCAGCACATTCAGTTGCCTGGAAACATCACAAACGAGAGATTCAGCTTGGTTGCAGGTGAAACTCTCACAAAACCAAAATACCTTGCAAACGAGTGTATATTCGCTAAGCAACAGCTTTGTTAACCAGGCTTTTCCCCATAAAAATTCCTTCCTTCTATGAACTACACTCATTTGCAAACCAATTTGGTTTGGTGGGAGACTCATCTGGAACCCAGCTGAATCTCTCGTTTATGATGATTTAAACAATTGAATGTGCTGCACTAGGTCGCCTCGTGCTTCAGTTGGTACGATATTCGATGTATCACGACACATTCATAGACGTAATGCATTACCCATAAGGTTGCAGAAAATTCTTCGACAGCCCACGATCGGTTTCGCCCTTCTTGGGGGTCATCAAGTAGGTTAACGAAGACTCAAGGACTACGGCTTAGTGATGAGCTTCAGCAAGGACAAAACCGGTCGTGGGTTGCCGAAGAATCTCCAGAAGCAGAGTATTACGTCTATACCATTCTTATGCTTTTTTATTCCGAGGAAATTAGAAAAAGACGTCGTTCGTGATACAGAAGTCGATTATTTATATACATGACAAACGAAATCTTCATCCATTGGAAACAAGTCTTTGTGGATTAACTCTCAAGGCATGACGTTCTGTCTACTTGAATTCTTCTTGTTGTATGTTCAGTCCGTTCAAATAAACTGGCCACCTCGAGCTTGCGTATTTCGAATACCGTGGTCCGGAAAATGTTCACTTGGGAGTTTAGATCCTCAGATGGGTTTAATTTTTCAAATTACTAATTATCAGCCCCCAGAAACCCCTCTCTGTAGTGCGTTTGCATTTCTTGTGGTCCCAGTCACCAAGACTGACGAGTGGGTTGTCTATCACAGTGTTCGATTATTGAATTTCGTGTTTTAGAAAAGCGTAAGACGGTGAGAAATCTTCAGATGAGACTTCGTACTTTGAAGGTGCAGAACGCATACCAAAACGTAGGAACAACTCCGATATTCTGTTTATAATAATCTGCGCGGACAGTGGAGGTCAACAATCCTAACCCATTGACCTCTCTCCTTATGTGATTTTGAAGTCCCTTGGAGCGTGCAAAATTGACAAAATTGAACAGAAAAGAAAAAGGGGTCAACAACGGCGGTAGACAACGCGGATGGAGACCCTTACATTCTTATCCGTGTGCGACCGAGAGGCCACATAGAAAGGAGAGGCTGCTGACCACTGTTGAAAGGAACCACTTGTTCACTGAGAGCATAAGTGAGTTTTATCCACTGGACAATAGGTTAGGGAAATTCCCCGGCAACTTTTCCTTGCATTACTAGTGGGACTTTACCTTTCATAGCATTGTTAGGTAGATTAAGTCAACAAATGACTGAAGAGTGTGTTCTCTCCGAACGAACCACACAATATCAGTTGGTCTGCTGACTACGGTCTGACTACGCGGTTTCCTCGACACGAATCTAACAAAAATCGTGATTTGACAGATATAATACTGTTGGTGACTTAAGACGATGACTGGCGAGAATCTCAGGGTCAAAAAATGCAGATTTGAGCAAGATCTACTTTTCTTCAAGCCCACAGTTACATTCATGTTAGCAGATTGGAGTTCAAACAAATACTTCTCCCTGATCTTCCGACAATATTTGTTGGACCTCAAGTTTCACCAGTTTCTTTCGTCCAAACTAGATCAGTGGATGTAACATCATTTAGAACCGGCCAGAAATAGAACTGTGCAGATAAACGTAACCCATGACTAATTAGCTGGCTATCCTTTCTTCGTCAGTGTCGTCCTGTCAGAGCCTTCTTTAGTCACGTGGTTCATCCATATTGACACTTTCTTCCAGGCAAACGTTAAGCATATAAAAATGTTGTTAAAACCTTACATTCAGAAACAGTGTACATAGGTCAAATTACATTAACCATTAACGCTCATCATCTATGAAGATAGTCGGCCCATCGGCCAAATTCATCATAAAGCACGGGAATCACGTGACTCTAGTCCGATCACTTTAATTGGTTGCTGACATTTACAACGGTGGTGTATACTTCGGGCAATACTGAGCCGTTTCGTCAGTTGTTCTGGTAGGAATATGTACCACGGTCAATTAGACATATGGCTACCACGTGTCATCACTGCTAAAATGCTAACCGAACGAAACTGTACCGCACAAACTAGCCTTTTTAAGACAAATGAACTCATGACTGATGCACATAACTTGAAGCAGGATGGAATACTTTCTCGATAAGGACAATGTATATCAGAAAACTCGCTGGATATGACGCAGTCACTAGCTGTTTGCTTTATCCGTACTGTGATCCGGAACACTGTCAGACACTTTTGTACTTCGCGTTCGCCCTTCTGTCTCACTTTATCTCACGAATCCACACCAAGGCGAGGAAACACTGGGCTCGAATTTCGCTGTTATCAATGCTCCGTGCCGTAGTTTCAATTCCGGACATCTGACATGCTAGGCAAGCGTGTTGCCAATACTCCACCAAGGCGCGCTGGACACCAGTGAATTATCACGCCATTAGCCGCACAATGCTCTTAGCTGCAAAATCTTTCGGATGCAATAAAACGTTTTGTGCCACAATGTTGCATTTTGTTGCTCAAACCAAAAACCATCTTAATCTACGCTCATATTTTAGCGGCTCATCCAATTTCATTTTCCGCTGCAGCAATCATACATCTGGCGGAAAAAGTCTGGTGGAATAAGTTCCCTAGCATCGCTGGGACCCCACGATGCCTAGATGGAGCTCAAAGGTTTGGACTGTTCCTCTGAACGCTATTGTCTGTCTGCTTTGGTCCATCAGGCACACGTCGAGGCTTTCAAAAATTCAATTCCGTTGTGCGAATACTGAGCGCCCTGACTACGCGAACATGTTCGCGCCTGATCGATGTGCTCAGTTTGCTCAATACCTCGAAAGCTTCACCAGTTACCGTCCCGGCTGTGTCGGTTGATGTGTCATGACTTTCCAGTCAGGTAGCGCCAAGACCGAAGAAGGATCGTTCATATGAGGGTGATGTAAACACGAATTCAACAAATCCCACGTCCACCTGTATTTCCATCCAGAGTGAAAAGTGGGGCACATAAGACGGGGCTATGCGTCATGTGACAGGCAAGGCAAATTGAATGTTAAGAAACTGGCATCTAATAAAAACCTTGAAGACAAAATTGGCAGATTCAACTCATACCTTCTATCATAAACAGAACGAAATGCATGTTTTCATAAAGGAAACCATCGCTGAAAACTCTCCGACAGCCCACGACCGGTTTCGCCCTTCTTGGGGCTCAACCGGTAGGCGCAGTCCCCGAGTTTCCCTCAACCTTATGTTCTACTTGATCCCAAACTGCATGAATTTCGCAAAATACACTCACTTGCAAATCAATTTGGTTTTCACGAGAGAATATCACTAACAAGAGATTCAGTTGAGTCTCTCGTGAAAACCAAATAGATTTGCAAACTGAGTGATTTCTCGAAAACATGCTTGCTTCTTACGAATCAGTGTTCTGAATCAGTTGTCATCAGAGGAACTGTTCCGCCCATTGAGTGGGAGCGGAGGGATATCGTCCAACATCGCTGAGTGCTGTATTGATGGTTCTCAATGGGGAAGCAAGAAATGACTGACCATAAGTCCACATGTACACCATATTGTCAATTCACCCCATCAACGTACTAAACAAAGCATTCAGCACTTACCTGCACCAAATTGTGTCGTTTTATAAGCCTGGAGTACAAAGTTTCCATTCGCCCTCCGATGCATACTGCTGTTGAATAAGGGGTAAGTATGTGGAATAAGACCTGCGTAATCATTGGGCCGTACTCAGCAAGCATACAAGTTCGATTCAACGCTGAGGTCTCATCCATAGAGCGCGTTGTGATATGGTAGAAAACCAAAAAGCAATGAGGATTTTGGATCACACATAGCTAGTCACATATTGATGAGCCGCAAGAAGGGCAAAGCCGGTTGTGGGCTGTCGAAAGGTTTTCAGTAATCTTCTGAGCAGTTTCCTTTATGAGAAATATACTGCGATCTCTCGAATGCCGTACCAACTGGCACATGAGGTAACCTCTGTGTAGTACACTCAGTTGAATACTAGTATAGACAAGAGATTCAGTTGAGTCTCCCGCAAAAACCAAGTTGCTTTACGAATGAGTACATCTGTTGTAACCATTCTTAGATCCAGTTTGGCCTCCAAACAGCAAGCATTTTTGACCGTCTTATCTTCTGGCAACCGACTCTGGATGCATCTTTGAAGTCATCTTTGCAATCTTCCACATTCCAAGGATCCGCTCAAGACGGGACTGAGCTGAGCACCCAAATACCACTTAGGATGACGTTTCAAATGCTACTTGAATGATACTCAAGTGAATCTCTTCAACCAAAGAAGACTGTTCATCAACACCAATGCAGTATCATAATACTCAACTGCATGTCCACAGCATTGGTCACATGACTATCTTTCGATTGCTACGATGCCTTAGTCCCAAAGTATGTGCTGGCTGGTTGCACCGAATGGTCCTTATGCTGAAGGATAAATTGTCCGGTTAGCGAGAGACTCACCTGGAACCCAGCTGAATATCTCGTTTGTGATGTTCCCAGGCCTTACGAATATATGTGTATCGTGTTATCTTGAATATCGTAGCGACTGAAACATGAGACGGCCTGGTGCAGCACATTCAGTTGCCTGGAAACATCACAAACGAGAGATTCAGCTGGGTTCCAGGTGAGTCTCTAGAAAAACCAAGGTTTGCAAATGAGTGCATGTTCGCTAGTTGCTTGCAATTTGGTTTCAAGTAGAACATGAGGTTGACGGAAACTCGGGGACTGCGCCTACTTGATGAACCCCAAAAAGGGCGAAACCGGTCGTGGGCTGTCGACGGATTTCAGCTACCTTATGAGTAGCGCGATGGTGATAGGGAATTTAAGATTTGAATTATTCTGATGAATTGCCCGTATTGTTTTTTAGTAATTTTATTTCCTACGCTTGCGTTTCAAATCATATTTCATGGTGCAAAAAAACAAGTAATCGTTTTTCTCGTTAGAGCGTAAAGACGTCGGCCAATTCCTGGAAAGTGAACCTCATCCAAAGTTTCGGGTGTCTGCAAATGTCAGGTAAAGCTGTCAGAAATGTGGTAGCAACAAACCCAGTGAAAACCTCAGGTGGGCTAACCCCCGTTGTGTCAACAGGCAAACAATTTCCCTCGGAATATTTGAACCATAAGTAACTGTTTCATGTTTGTCGAAAGGCTGTATTTCCTTGTAATCAAATCACCGCGTCAAATGACGCGTTAGGTGGCGAAGGTTTTGGATTCGTCGAGAAAAATTCAAGCTGTTTGTGAGCGCACCAACCAACGGACCATCACGTTCAGGTGAACGTACAGTATACGTCATCAGGAATGAATCACGTGAGTGAGTGAACCATGTTAAAATTTGGGCTCTCCATAGACAGTCTATGTGATATGAGCTATTTAGCTGAATTTGCAAGCAACGTTATTTTGGCGCGTCATCTGATTTCCAAAAACTTCTGTGAGTATTCACAAAGTTTACAACGCTCTGTCCTGAACGTTGATAGCTTGACAAAACTGGTTGCACCAACTCGGCTATTGATTTTCACAAAACTAGAACTATACTCGACAGATGGACTGAATCATTCATTCGATTTCATGCGGCTTGTGGATAAAGTGAGCAATGAACACTAGTCAACCAGTCGCTTGTTCCTCTAAAATTTCGTGTTCGTGAGTGGCTCTCAGTAGAAATCAAGGTTCACAAATAGGGATACTGGTCCTTGTTGGGGCGAAGTCACATAAACTTCGACTCACGTTTTACTCAAGCTAGTGGAGTTTACCAATGCAGGAAAGCGAAGAAGCCCTATTCTTGAGAACCATTAGCAGCATATACCTCATGAAAATCCGTGGAGATGTGGACTTTTCAGATGTAAGCGAACGCTGTAGGATTTGACAAAATGTTCTGTGGTCAAAACGCACCCCAAACATTTAGTCCTTAAGCACGCGGTCTATGTCACATGATCCGGCGTGTTGACCGCATCCTTGATCAAAGACGTCTCAGATGAGGGGTTACCTTTTCCTGAGCTGAAAACTGGTAGTAGTTCGTGGGGTGACTAAAATGTGGCAAACTTAGTATTTCAAAACAAAGATTTCATGCAAATTGGTCTTCAAAATCAGCAAGATCTGGAAAATTTGGACAACCTATTGATTGACCCCTCCGTCAAACGGCCGTTGACGTCGAACCCAAGTGAATCAAAACACAGTTATTGAGCAAATCTATCAAGGTGGCACATAAACAAATATTTAGTATTTCAGTCTTCTTCTCGACTACTAAGCTCATACTGAGTCAGTACGTTTCGTTTGAGCAGGCGAGTCCCAATACATTACTCTGCCTTATCAAATTCTGCTCCTCATTAAGCGTCACCTTTTGAACACTCCATTTCATACATGCTGTGTGGCCTGTGCATAGCCTGCGTTTCTTTCACAACCGGCCACTGTTTTATTTCAAACTTGAGGGTCGTACTTCCTGGTCAAACTCTTCCCTTGTCTGTTGCCGTTTACTGCGTCTATCTCATAGACTCGATATGCATCTGTAATCCCTAATGAACTTTTGACCTTTGACTTGTCGAACCAATTTGGCCGACCATCTTTTACGCGCGCTTTCTGACCATTTTGCGTTACCACATGTTGTGCCCAGGCGTGTGTCGCAGACTAAGATCGATCTGCCATCTTTGGGCTTTCTTTGGACTTCCACTGCTTCGTTTGGACGGAAACCCCCATAATTTGATGTCTGCACCCATTTTATTACGTGTTTTATACATGTGGTACCGCATCTTTTGACAAATCTCAAGAATCTGGCTTGTGATTTTGCGCGTCAACCACTCAAATGGGCTTTCCTGAATAGGTCAAAGTATTCCACACGGGCGATGGTCAACGTGATCAACGTGACCACCCAAAAAACGATTTGGTTACAGCAACATCTGCGTTGGTCTCACATGATTCGGTTCACCGGAGGAAAGAATTGTCTTTTTGATATACATGTAGCGGACCATTGGATGGAGTGCAGGAAAATAGAGCTTGTGTATTTTTGCTTTATTTGGGCATTCATGGGAACTGCTGCAAAACATCGATTAACTTGACTGTGTAAATCGTTACCGTTTGCCGACAATAAAACTCAGACAAATTACAATCTGTTCTACTCCCGCCCCCCCCCAGCAAATTCTCCGGAACCAGTTTTGATAGGCCATCGTTGGTTAAGTAAAACGGAAGAAATCGATTCCAGGATATTGACCCTGAAATTCGTTGCATTTAGTGTGAAATTCACCCGTATGCTATTGAGGAACCAGTTTGATAGGCCATCGTTGGTTAAGTAAAACGGAAGAAATCGATTCCAGGATATTGACCCTGAAATTCGTTGCATTTAGTGTGAAATTCACCCGTATGCTATTGAGCACCAATCATAGTCGCATACGGGTTATCCAGGCCCTGATAAGTAAGCAACCGTTTCGATTAGAATTCAGGTCCAGCGAGCGTTCCATTAGGGAAGGTCGACGGAAGTAATTCAGTCAAACACCACTTCTAACGCGCGTACTCTATGGTTAAATGGAAAGGCACCTTCAAGCGCAGAGCTGTTTGCTAACGAAAATGAACTTGCCGCTTATATAGTATCAGACACGAGAGTAAAGACTATTTGCACAGTTTCTGCAAAAGTCGGGACCCTCGGGCATCCCTCTGAAGTTTCTGGAAGGTAGCTTGGATACTAAACGAAAATGAACAAACACTATAAAAATGCTTGGCACTTTGCAAGTCAACCATCCATCATCATCATATGTGGGGACGATGCTTTAACCTGCTTCACCAGATACTACTCGTACGTTGCATTAGTAGTGTACATCGTCACACCTGTAGTAGACCTCTATCTACTTATGAACTTGGGGTCCGATCACTTAAGTTTTATGCATTGCATAGGAATGCGTTCTATTAGGCACTCCACTCCAAATGCCTCCAAGTAATTTTCAGTATAACTCCGTCAAAGCTTCACAAATGTCAGAAAAAACACGAGTTTATTGGATAACTCAGAGTGGATAGGATGGGAGGTGTGATAGGTTTGAGTAGCCGGTTTAAGAAGCAGTCGATCAAAAGAAACGCTTTCCTCTTTCCGGAGGTGGCTTTGGTTAAAATTTTGTTGGCTAGTAGGGTTCTACTGGGGGCCATGAGCCGCAAAATGCTCTTAGCTCTAAAACCTTTACAAGTGGAGTAAAACTTCTTGCGCCAAAATGTTGCATTTTGTTGCGTATGTACTCAAACAATAGATCACCGTAATTTATGTTCATATTTTTGCAGCTCACCAAATTTCACTGTCCACTGAGGCAGTCATACCTCTTGCGCAAAAGTCTGGTGGAATAATTTCCCAGCATCGCTGGGGCTAAATGGGGCTCAAAAGTTTGGACTGGTACTCTGAACTTAGTTGTCCGATTGCTTTAGCCGGTCAGGGAAACGTCACAGCTTTCGAAAATTCAGTTCCATTGTGCGAATACTGAGCGCCGTTCTACGGCATAAATGGTTTACTCATGGCACCCTATAGCTGCGTAGCTTTCATGCTACCCAAAGGAAGCGTGGGGATTGAGGTACTACCAAGTTGCTCAAACCTAGACAGGAACAGTTGAGATGGATTGGTTTCGAACTTCGGACCTTCCGGTCAGTGGGCTTGCCCTTTAACCACTGGGCTATTTGAAGATGCTGCATAAAAAGGGAGTTAACTTCAAGTTTGTCAGATGTGGGGCCCAGTTCGTCCAGTTCAGGGTGTTTCGGTAAATAATTCTTCCCCAGCAATGTTATTTTTATTATTTGTAGTTTAAAATTGCTACGCCAATTTTTCTCGACGTGACACCAAGTACAGGGTAGTCTCCTCTCTACTTGGACTGCATCAGGAGAGTCTAGTCTTCAAGTTTCTATCACTTTTCTTTTCTGCTTTTAAACCGATACGTACCCATACGTGATGGTATATTAACTCGGTGCTAACTCACTTGCTTGTCAGCTGAGTCTGGCATCTATATTACGGTATACTAAGCGTGCTGCACATAGTTCACGTCCCAAGTCGGCTGGCCTAAATCTGGTGCCAGTACGTTTCTCATTTCTACACCTTCTATTCTACACACAACCAGATGTTTTTCTGCGACTCCTGTTTGGGTCTCGTTGCCTTGCCGAATGTCGACCTACGTCGTGGTAATTTCCACGCAACGAGTCGCACCATCATCCGAGGTGTTCACCGAAATGATTTGGCACAAAACAGTTTTCATATAAAGGTTCTAAGTAAGTGGCGACACTCGTTACAGATGCAAGACATTCTCACATGCTTTAAAGGTAAACTGCTTTTCAGGTGCTCTCTTGGGCTGGGATTCCTTACCGAGGCGTCGATAGAGGGTGTCCGAATAGGCCACTTGGGGGTGTGGCCCCAAACACATTTTCGCATTTGTTTGTGTGTAATTTAACCTCTGTTTATTACATTCCCCAGGTGGGGAAAACAAAAGTGCATGGCAACTGTTTACCTCAACGAAGTGCTTAGCCAAAAGGTCAAAAATGGTAAGATGTTCAAACAGTGCGTGCGTTTGTTTTGACACATACCACACATGGGTCGGAAGGACTAATCAAACATTTATTCGATGTACCGTAATTCTTCCAGACGTTTTAAGTACGCCCGATAATCGGAGCATCTATCGACGTGAACAAATGTATTTAGTGATGAGGACCGATTTGTGACAGATAATTGACCGCACTGAAATTCATTCACAATCACTCGCCAATACATCAAAGCTCAAATTATATCAGAAACACTGTCTTTTAATTTAGTGAACAGAAGCCTCTTGATCCTGGAATGAATTGAAACTCTTTTGCCCTAACGATGATTCTGGTGTGGTTTTACGTAGCTCGCTGAATTCCTTAATTATGCCGTGATCTTCATTCCTTGTTTATTGAAAAACAGCCGCTAAGTTCACAACTATAGATCTGATTGGTCTCGGCGGTAAAATCGATACGTCAATCTCATTGGCCAATTTCACCGACCCACCTAGCGCTGAGGTCGGTGAGCCGATGATCTCACGTCTACCTGATGAACCAAAAAGAAAAACCCTGTGTAAACATCTCCGTATGCATACATATGGACATTCGACACTGAAATGTTGCAGACAGACTACATTGCAAAAAAGAAGAGGTCACAACAAGCATAAATATTTGTTAAGAATAGAAGCTTTTGAGAATCCTAACCAGTTACTTTCAGACATCGACTTATAGATGTTGGCAAGGTCAGGCTCAGCGGTAAATGTAGGTTAATCCAGACGGAATCTTCAGAACGACAAGCCCACCAAAAATTATCTCTATTAATACCATGATTATCTCGATCGATCCTCATTTACGTCATGTGTATATTGTTTCTTTTTGTTGGTCATTCGCACAGCTTCCTATTATGGTGTTCTGTCAGTTAGTCCCAGCAACACTGACAGACACGTTTTACGGTGTAAATCTGCGTATCGGACTACGCGTATTACGAATGTAACTCCATCTCTCTCTCTCTCTCTTGTATTTGTGTCCTTCCTTCCTTCGCAACACCAGGATGTGTGGCGCCATAACACAACATGTTGGCCTATGACTCGGCAATGATGCAGACCGCTTGGGTGGATTGAAAGTTGTTGTAAACTACTGCATTGACAGAATGAGAGAAAAGCAACCCTACATCCCTTGTCCTTCGCTTAGTTAAATAGCAAAGACAGTTGAGGGTTCCAGCGAGGTTGTTACTGGCCACATAACGACACGTTTTCACCAACAGAACAGGCAATTCTTGACCCAAAGGTCATTTGTGTAAAATACTTGTTTCACTTAGTCCAGGAGCACAGTTAGAATCAAACTTTCTTCAAGATTCACCTATCTCCTTTACTTCGTGATCCAGTAGAGGGGTGTTCCTCATTCTTCCTTACACGATACATCTTACACTATAAATTGGAAATACGAACAGGCAAGTTAGAATAACGTTTATTCGTTTTAACAACTCTGTTTTTTGGTCCACGTATGGTCCATTCGTATCACCCCGGAGATTGGTGAAATGCGCACTGCTAATCATTCCGAATAGGGATGAAGCAGCTGTACAGTGCTTCTTCGTTTTCGGTATGGGTTGGCTTCACTTACAGGAAGGAGACGCCGTTGAACATGCGGCCTACGGGGTGCTTACCGGCCTGGTTGTCTGTCTGGGCCCTCTGAGGTTTTCAGATGGCTGAATGTGAGAGCACTGAAAGTGAACCGAGTCAGTTCATACAAGGACTGACTACAGCCCGCCATGTGAGTGCATCCTGGGTTCGGCTTATCGGTGATTCAGGCCCCCAGTCTATGCTAAATGGAAACTGCTGGGTTGACCCTTTTTGTGCCAGCAAGCTGATGATTTTAAAGTGGT
This sequence comes from Opisthorchis viverrini, assembly GCF_000715545.1. Classification (NCBI taxonomy): domain Eukaryota; kingdom Metazoa; phylum Platyhelminthes; class Trematoda; order Opisthorchiida; family Opisthorchiidae; genus Opisthorchis; species Opisthorchis viverrini. The sequence continues at coordinate 45,573 of NW_008751978.1, read as the reverse complement.
TCGTTCCTGTGGACTTTTGAATTCTGGGCCCGATCCCGTTAAGGAGACTAAGGGATACCCTCAATTAAGTCGTTTGCCCTGGGTAAGCATTGCATGATCCTGCAACATTCCAGTCGATTAACAATCAAACCAAACCAACGCCTGAGCGCTGTGATTTTTCCTATCGCTCTTATTTTGAAATGAGGGGAAAGCAGACAATCGGTAGAGACTTGGAAGTGATCGAGAAGTGACTCTCACGAAAAAGCATGAAAATAAAGACATCTCCAGATTGTCTTCGAGCTCGTCTGAGACGGGTAGTGTTCAATTCACTTGAGAGAGCCTGATCATGGTCGACATGTAGATAGGCCCTCATTAGGTCAGATATTAACAGGTTCTTCCCAGAAAATAGGCTTGTGTTCACCGCTACAAAACCTCAAAAGCGAAGGGAGGGTTTTTCTTTCTGCAGAAGAACTGTCATTGACTTGTTCAAAGGTTATGACTACCTGGCATTTCAGTCAGGATCTAGAAGCTGAAAGGGTGGACGCGGTACACAGAAGCATCTAGAATCGGAGAAGAAACGCGTATTTGGACTTTGGATAACAATATACCTAGAGATTTATCCACCCTGATGGTTTGTCCGAAAATATGGAATATTTTCTTGGTCATACATAAAAAGGAGACGGTACAGTGGATAATTATGTTCAACGCTCACAAGTAGAGGGCTTAAGAAAGCACGTTGTTGAAGATTTTAAGCAAATGAACTTTATTCTGGAGAATTCGAGTTTCCTGGGTGTAAAAAAAATTCGAAAATTCAAGATGGTATTACTCGCCATTCCGGAAACAAGACTCGAAATATCCTTGGTTACACCAACGCGTTATTTTACTAATCCCATTTGCTAGCACATAGGGTAAAATCCTTCAACACTTTCTCCTTGAAAAAGAGAAGTAAGAAGAACCGCATTCTGTAATAAATCAAAATACGCTTGAGAACATGAGTAGAACTCATTCCGCAGCACATTTGTCAAGGATAATGTCCTGTTGATCGTGGACGCCACAAAAGATCGTATCTCATCCAGTAACGAGATGATATCAGTACCTTAAGTAATTTTAGCGGTGAAAAGGCCAAAACAGTTTGGATAAATCTCACGCTTTCTTCCAGAAGAGTTTGGTAAACAATCAATGGTTTTACAGCTGATACATTGTGCAGTACAAAATATTTACACATTATTCAACGCTGTTCTTATCGTTTTTTCTTCTGGATTCTTCCTGACAGTAGCCGAGTTAGTGAGGAACTGTCGGTCCTTATATCAGAAACACCATTTCGGGGTACATCATTTGCCGTCTGCTTCGTGAATTACCACTCCCTAGAAGAGGTGAAATAGATTACTCTTTGGTGTTGTTCAGCCAATGGTGGACGGATTAGACATTTGCTGTGTAGCCTGGCTCAACTCTACCAAAACTCACAATATGAATTTTTGTCTTGCTGAATTCGTTACCAACATCATTTTGTCGGTTTTCTTCGTGTGGCGGTACATGTCCAAAGCGATTAACGATAGTTAACAAAATGGGAAAAAATCAATAACCGGGTTTGAAGTGAAACTTATTAGGGTTGTTGGAAATTCGTCGACAGCCCACGAGCGGTTACGCCCTTCTTGGGGCTCATCAGGTAGGCGCAGTCTCCGGGTTTCTGTCAACCTTATGTTCTACTTGGAACCAAATTTCACGAAATGAGCGAATATACACTCATTTGCAAACTAATTTGGTTTTTTTCGAGAGAACCACCTGGAACCTAGATGAATCTCTCGTTTGTGATGTTTCCAGGATCTCTGACGGAAACTCGGGGACTGCGCCTACCTGATGAGCCCTAAGAAGGGCAAAACCGGTTGTGGGCTGTCGACAAATTTTCAGCAACCTTAAGAATAATGTATTACAAATATACATTTACCGCGATATCGCGAATATCTTAGTAACTGAAACATGAGGCGGCCTGGTGAAGCACATCTAGTTGCCTGGACACACCACAAACGAGAGATTCAGCTGGATCCCAGGAGGGTCTCTCGAAAAACCAAATTAGTTTGTAAATGCGTGTATATTCGCTTACTAGGGTTGGTTCAGTAATCAAATTTAAACTGGTGCAACCAATCAAAGGCTTCACTGGCTATAAAATGAGGTGGTTGTCGCACATTAACCGGCGGACCTGGGGCATGAGATTTTTGTTGCCGATATGTATCATCCTCAGTTGTTTCCCAAGAGCTTTAGTGCGCGATCATTCGGGCGAGCAAATTAGCACTGCTTCATGCCAGCTGAAAATGTGTTGCACCTGCGGCGGTACACCGGCTCTAAATGTCATTCACGAAAAGATACTTCTGAAAAAATGATTAAGATGCAAAAATCTACCCGCTTTTTAAATGTCAGGCTTTCAATACAGTTGCCAGCAAGCTCGTGAACAGCTGGATTCTTGCGTGGGCCTTCTGGAACGGCGCCTATCACCATTGTCTGGATTCAGAGATGAGTCACCTCGTCTGGTTTTTGATGTGGCTATAGTTAAAGGATGCAATGAACCCCTAAACAGGATTCATCTAGTAACAAGAGCACACACATACACAGACACATCATGATGAATGTTCTTCCACTCAGATGGCTTAATAACATCTGGTCATTAATTGTAGGAAATTCAGCCATACTTACCGAATTTCTGGATATTCTGTCTCAAAACTAATACTAGGGTATAGTTGGGACTGGAATGAAAGCTCTCGTGTTGCTTTAGGAGCTGGGTTTTATTTTCCCTCTCTGTGATTTGTTCGATATTCACCAGCAGTAACGATGAGAATCTACTGGCTAAACGATTCAAACACAACACCGGCATTTCCACTGCTTCTATCTAGGTTTGGCAGAATCTGATATTACCTTGTTCTTGTTCCTGGTAACTTTGACCCGATTACTTTTTGGAAGATGGATTGTGCCGATGCGAACCTTTAGCTTCCAGAGTAGCTACTGGTGCTTCTCCGGGAGGCGATTTGTGTGAACGAATGTGGCCTGTCCCACGAACTAGTTGTACTGACATTTGTTCTCAACTTTGATACAAATTCTCTACGACTTATTAGGTGTTGATCTGGCCAAGCAACTAAGACTGTTTCCAAATAACCTTGATGCCAGCTAGCTGGTCTTGCGAGCAGAGCATCTTTCTCATTTTGATTGCTCGCTTTAACGTGCCAAACACACGATTGATTCACAACTCTTCCCCTACCCAAAAGCCATCGGTGCACCTCGCACAAAACACAGAGCTTTCATGGCTGGATCAAATGTGGGATTACAACGGGTAGTCAGGGTGGCCCAGTTTTAAGCCATCCCTCTCGCTAGCCTGTCTAAATGATTCTCACGTTGACCCAAATCAGAGCTTGGATGATGGTCAGACACAGAGAATATCACTTCAGTTCCACTGCTGCCAAGCCTCTAATTGATCCGATGCTTCTGGGTCTAGCTGGTACTTAAATTCTTGAATTGCTCCCGGGAGTATAGTCCTTCGGTCAAGCTTCTGTCGCCCCTTTCCGCCCAAAGTTAGATACATGCATTTTCATGAGTATTTATGCATTCAAACTAAGCTTCTTTTCGATCTCTTTGACGGCTTGCACAGTGCATGAAACAGCTTTATCGCGACATCACACGATTCCTAACGGGCCATGAAACGTACCAAAGCAATATGAGGATTATTGATTGCTTTTTCAACGCTCTAACTTCAGTCCACTCGTCCACTCTTGTGGCAACAGTCTCGTCTCATTTTCGTCCAGTCAAACGCGACCACACTAGTTTCCTTAATAAATATACTATTTGAATATTGTTTGAGGAACCTCAGCTTCAATGATTCACCCTTTTTCACAATACCTTTCCCTTGTTTAGCTGGACCGGTCTCCCTATAAAAGGACCATCGATTCGTCTTCGCTATTACAATCCGCACATTAAAAAAACAATAAAAAGTGAAGCGACGAAACCGATAACTATGTGTGTTAATGCTTATCCCCGCTTTCATTATCAGTTCTTTGTAATACACTACTCATAAAGTTTCTGACAACTCTTCGACAGCCCACGACCGATTTAGTTCTCCCTGAGGCTCATCAGGTAGGCAAAATCCCCGAGTTTCTGTCAATTTTTGTTCTACTTGAATCCAAATTGCGCAAAATACACTCATTCGTTACCAGTTTAGTTTTGACGAGAGAACAACCTGGAACGCGATCCAGCTGAATCGCCAATTTATGTATCGCGATATCTCGCGCGAAGCATGAGGCAACCTTGTACAGCACATTCAGTCGCTTAAAAACATCATAAACGAAAGATTCAGCAGGGTCTTATTCCAGCAAGGTCTCCCGTTAAGTCAAATTGGTATGCAAACGAGTGCAACAATTATACGTTTTATTTTACTAACTTATCTGGTATTCAACAGTTCATCCCAAAACGTTTCATTTCTACGTGTGTACTTTTGAATAGTGCTCAAACTACACTAATCTGTGGGGGAAACAGCAGCTGTAGAGGCTTTGCTTAACACTTTCAAACGAATAAGTCATCCGCGAAATTGTCATTCTAGACTTTTGGTTACTTAAGCCAGATTGCTGATTATCAATCAAATCTTCAGCGAACTTGGACAGCACTGGAACAATTTATCGATTTTTATAGACGCGGCATATTTCAAAAAGTACCCTGGCTGGTCCATGCCTCGAATATCATAGTTTGCAAACTTTAAACCTCTCCAACATATCCCCAAAAGTGCAAATATTTCGCTGGACTCGACAGCGAAGCTTCATTTTCCATCTTTTAGTATGGAATCCCTATCCACAATTACTTATTTAGTGACATATTCTTATTATATACTGCGAGTTTATTATTCGCAGAAGTGATTTAATACGACCATCATGTAACAGTTACTCACAATGCAACAAGAAAAATATCGCTAGCTTCGTCTTGAAATAAAGTCCTGTTTTTCTCTCGAAGTATTTTCATTCCACAGGTAATATTATTCGTTCATCTGTAACACATTTTCGGTACCCAGCTGCCATGCTACCCGATGGAAGCATGAAGGCTGGGATACTGACAGTTTGCTCCACCCTAGACAGGGGAAGTCGAGAGGCACAGGTCGGATTCGAACCACGGACCTTCCGTTCAGTAAATTCGCGCTCAAACCACTTGAGCCATCTCACCCCCGGTAACATTATTCAGAAAAAATCCATCCCTTTTTGAGTAATGCAACCAGAAAAAATCTATTACTGCATACGTCAGCAAATGCAAACCAAAAGATTGAAAACCGTGTAAATTGTTTGAGGAAGATATGAGATTGGAGCGTTGTCACCAATAGCGTCTTTAACGGACTTATTACCTGACCACTGTACAAGTTTATCAGAATAATTTTTTTCTATATCCTACCTGATGGAGTCGGTTAGGTAGAATTAGCTTTATTCGATTGAAATGCAATTTTGAATGGTCAAATGGTGCGCTGAATTTGGCCCCGTGTTTCACAGGCACGCCAGATGAGTGAATAATCGCCTCTAGGTGTATGCACACAAAGTAGCCCAGGACATCTGCGGACTTCTATGTTGGGCCAGGATTTTCAACTTTGTAGCATTCGGAAGAAAACCTCTTCAGCCTCCAAAATTTTTCATTGTTTTTTTTTATTTTTATGCGTTCATTTTTTCTAATTTGGTGAATATAAAATGAACCCTATGGATTGAAGCGTACAAATTACGAAGCCGCTATAATCCTCAGCCACGGATGATCGTACACAGATGTGAATGACTGCTTACTTGACAACCCCGATTATCGACTCTCAACTCCATTACTGAGAGTCTGTGAGTAGTAAAGACTGTTGTCAAGTTTTGCACACCAGACAAGTCCATGCTAAAAATGCGCTCGGAACATTATGCTAACCGAAATTCAACCAAAGTAGCTTATACCCACATTTCATTGGCCGGCTACGACTTCCACTGTGGGTCCAATAAGACTACGAGATGCCTCTGGCTTCGTTACCCTGTGCTTATATGGACGGTAACTTGCTCGCAGCTGCGTGATGTGTATCACCACTGTTCTCATCACTCTTGTCTGAACAGTCCTCTTCTAATCCTATTCAGTACACGCCAAAGTCGGAAACACATGGTCGAGTTGCCTTCCCACCGTAGCGCATCAGAGTGGATTCGAACCCCAGACGCCAAACGAAGTAAGCGTCTTACTAACACCCTACCAGTGCAAACCGGACGCAACAAACCGGTCACATTCACCAACTGTAAGCTCCGCCTGCCCACACACGATCTATCAGAGGCGCCCTGTGTGCTCTGGTGCCTTAGTCTTGTCCCTTCAGTGTCACGAATTCGAATCCTGGCACAGCTAAAGAAACTTGCTGTCTATGAGGTTTAATGGGAACAGTACTTTAGTAGAGTGTTCCCAGCAAGAACAACTGACCCAGTGTAGAATTAGAACTGTTGCGACTACAAAACGTTCACGGCATTTTAAACCAATAAAAGATAAAAGGAAATTCTAGAAAGTTCTGCAAACACCGACCTTTAGTTAACAGAATAAAGTTTTTCCTTAGGTAGCTTGTGCCTCACCATAAAAGTGCACAATTTGTCCAGACCATTCAAGATATTTGTGCACTTTTACAATAAGTGATCGCAATTAGCTGACGACCGGTGTAGTTTGTATCAAAGGCAGCCAGTCCATCATACAATATATGGTATCATCCGTTTACCATATTATGTGAGAACCTTTCTTTCCAGATCCATACTCACTCATCTAAAATTCGCAGTTATTTTTTGAGGAGTCACTCATTGGATTTCTAAACGTTGAAAAGTCACTAGTTTATTGTAGATTACAACGCGTTTCCTTGAGAATTCGCCGTGATTTGTTCTGTATCAGCTAATTTTCTCACCATCAAAGCAACCTCTCAGTGAGGGGATTTTCAAGGTTAAAGTAACCACATCACTCAAAAGACGATTTCCAATGAAAAGGCTTAACAGAAAAAATGCGGTCTCGAACCCGCCCGGGTATTCGTGAGAAATGTACCTCTGATGATTCCAAAAGTACTCGATATCTCAAAATTAATTGCAGGAAGATCCATTTCAGTTGGCTGGTCAGAATAAATCACAGCAGTGACCTCCATAAGTTCTACTCTGACATCTATATCAATGTGGGAACATTGAACCATCAAAAAGCGCGCATTCAGCACAAAGTGATTCATCACCTGAAAATGTGCTAGGCGTTCAACTATTTGACCCGAATTTACTCTCTATCCGGTCAATTTCGTTTCTACCATGGGCTGGCCACAAAACACCATCAATCAAGTGGTAAACTGCAGCGGGAGATGTTTATCACTTCTGTGTTGGGGTAAAAAGCGAAGCACATCATGACAAATTATACCTTAAGCGCTTTTTAATTTATTTCCCAAGGAGTGCGTGCATTAACTGCTGTCAGAGGGTAGAAATGTGGATCAGTTTTAAAAGCCTGGAGAGAACCTCTCACCTGAATGCCTTACCTAGTATAGAGACTTTTCTGAACGGGTCTTGACACAAGCTTCTAGGCAGACGATTTGCTTTGCCGACTGTCAAAACCGATTGTCCAAAGTACTGGATAAGCGAGCGGACTGGCGTAATGGTTTGTACTCAGTGCATATGCATTACATAAGGTAGTTCAAACCCTGATATGAGGATGTTCAAATTGGTCAAATAAACGGAACGAAAAACATTTTTAACCCACAAACTATGATTAGAATACCAAATCATAGTGTAAAACATGCTGTTGGTGATGCCTCTTGAGGGTAGTTTTTATAACTGCTATGGAATACATGATAGAATTGTCAAAAACAAGATAGACAGATAGATAGATAGATAGATAGATAGATAGATAGATAGATAGATAGATAGATAGATAGATAGATAGATAGATAGATAGATAGATTAATTAATTAAATAATTAATTAATAAGTTTGGAGTATCCAAAATACAATAAACTCTGGTTTTCTGTTGACTGATTCCTAGGACTCCCTGTGAAACTTGAAAATCTGTGGCAGAACTTTGGCCCCAGAAATGTATTTTTACATCAAACCTTTATATCTCTTCCACTTTCTTCAACCACATTCCCGACAGAAATGGATACAAAAGTTGCAAGAACAAGTCTACTAGTAATGTAACTTTTACGAAAGGGTAAGGCCATAACTTAACGGGTAAAGATGCGTTAGTTGGGATAGAACGACGTCGGAGAGTCAGCTGTGTAGTACGGCATGCTTAGTGGTACCTACTGTAAGGTCAAGCAGCCCTCAAGAAGACGATTTCTTATCAGACACTTGAAAAGCTGAGTCAGGGAATCCGAGATCCTGTTTTCAAGGTGGAATAACACTACAACTGGCATTGCTTTTTACAAGAAAACAAGGTGAATTTTGTGCTTTTGCACTGTGACAGAAATGGTTCTTTTTCAAACTGCAACATTGGCACGTGAGAATTCCATTCGCTAGTTACCCCCTACATTTTTTCGCAAGTGTTTCCTGTGAATGAGCTTCAACTATTTTCATAAAGGGAACTACTCACAAGGTTGCTGAAAACTCTTCCACATCCCACGACCGGTTTCGCCCTTCTTGGGGCTCATCGACTAGGTTCAGTTCCCGAGTTTTTGTCAACCTTATGTTCTCTTGAGCCCCAACTGGACTGCTTTCGACAAATACACTCATTTGCATATCAAATTGGATTGAAAGTCATAAACGACATACCAAGTGTGGCACACTCAGTTGAAGAATATCATAAACGAGGAGTTTAGTTGAGCTTCTCGTGAGAACAAATTGATATCTAAGTGAGTGTATTTGTCGCAAACTAGAAGTACTTTGACCAAGTTGTGGAAAAATCTACCACAAACACAAAACGGAGTGGTTGGGTCCAGGAATGAAAAGACCAATCCTTCACGGTCTTGACTATGTTATGCGATCGACCACCGTGTTCGTCCTCCACTATGTTTTCATATTCCACAAGTTTAAACAGTAAGGTGATAGAGAGCTCATGTCTTTTACTCCCTCCCAATCATGAAAACGTTGCTAAGTTGTCTGCTCCGACAATACCATGGTTCCTCGCCTCTCGACAAACAGCGTACCCTATCTTGAACTTTATCTTTATTTTACTTCACTTGCAATCATATTTATGGCTAATAATTTATCACCTTTTAATCCGTTCTTATAAAAAGTCATAAGATCGACGACATAAAGGGGTGCATGGCAGTGCAGTATGCAACCTAAGTAACGTGATGTGTTGAATATCTACCTAAAAAGCTAGCTAACTGGTAACAAGTACACGAAATGAATGGTTAAACTACAGGAAACTGTAAGTTTCCCTTACCTCTTTCGTTAAGTTGGCCAACAGAAGTGCACCCTTATATTTTTTCGTATTGCTCACAGGCTGTACACAACTGCGCAGATCAAGCGATATGGAGCAGTAACTGGTTTGAACAGTTATTCTGAAGTTGAACAGCGAACCATATGCGTGCAACTAGTTGGCTTGGGTCGTCAAATTTACCATACGGAACCGTTGCATGACGTTTTCCGTCATTCTTGGTTTCAGAAGCACAAGAAAAGTAGATATACATAGGCTGTTTTCATCGCCTTTTAGTTGTTATACACAGGGGAGCTTCTCTACTTGATCATCCGTGCTTCAGGTAGGGACACTCGGTCCTTCTGTGCTTTGCACCAGTGGGCGTCTTCAAAATTAGGATAAAGACCTGGATGAAGTAGCCTTGAAGGTTGGATACGTGTATGCAGAAAAAATCTATTGTTTGACTGCCGCTGAAGAAATTGTTAGTAGTATAAGGGGATTTGGAAATTTTAATGTAGATTTCGTCCTGTAATTGAAGCTAACCTGTACTACAAAGCCTAGAAGTACCGTACAACCACCGGTAGAACACATTTGAAGAAACCCAGGGAGTTCCGAACCACAAACCTCTCGGTTAGTTCCCTGAAACAGCTGTGCTGCGCTTTTCAGTTCTTCGGTATCGCTGGACATTACTTGTAGGACAAAATCTTAGTTGAGGAATCCAAATAAGGCTAGTCGTCTTATTTCCCTCTGCACGTTCGTCTCCTCGTTCAAAACAATCCCAAAGCACAAGCTATTCAAAGGTATTTCGTTGTCTAAAAGAAAAAAAACTAATTAATCACTGGTCTATGGACAGTTGTCTTCCGTTCATTCACGCTAGCCAGCACGCTTCAGTGACTTAGGTTCAGGAAAAACAATCTATCCCCTCTGTCAAAAATTGTCCCCCACTCAGGTATGCACCCAGCGTTGGAACTTGCATCATGCTGATTCGCTGAAACGGAAAACCAATTCCTTGGTTCTAATTTTTCATAAACAGCGTGTCGAAGGCAGTGCAGACGAGGACAAAGAAGTGGGCTAATCAAACCTTTCTTTCTACAGCTACCGACTTGCGACAAGCCACAGTGAACAACTGTGTCAACTCGGTCGAGTCTCAAGTACTGAACTCCGGGACAGCTTAGTCTGTCTGTCTCCCGACGAATACTGTGGTATAGATCGTAACAACTTGAAGGCCTTCGTAATCGAATGCTCAAACAAGTTGTGTTCTTACCAGGTTATTCAAAATTACAGTGCAAATGGTAATAACTGAAATTTTGAATAAAGTCCATCCAGCTTAACTTTAGCTAACAAAGCGTTGCTTTCGGACTCGGCCCCCATATCCGGTGGTGTACGCCAAGGCTATCTTCTGTCCCCTTCCTCTTCAACTTTGCTATTGGTAGGCCGCCTGAAATTTCTCCGCTTGTCTCTGAAGCCTCGGGAGTCGAAATAGCGTTGCTTACTCGGCCCCCATATCCGGTGGTGTACGCCAAGGCTATCTTCTGTCCCCTTCCTCTTCAAATTTGTTATTGGTAGGCCGCCCGCCATTTCTCCGCTTGTCTCTGAAGCCTCGGGAGTCGAAATGCTCCCGGGACGTTCCCTCACAGAAATTGAGTGTGAAGACAACATTGCTCTCCTTGGTTCAGATTCTTCCCAAACGCAAATGATTTTAATTAGCCTAAATAACTCTGCCGCACGGTTTGGCATGCGCTTCACACCTTCAAAGTGTAAAGTGCTGGATGGGATCAAACCCATATCTCATGCTTGCAGGTCAGCCAATCGACGATGTAGATAAATTTGTTTACCTGGGCAGCTGTATAAGTTTCGGTGGACTGACTGGAAATGTGATTTTTTCTCGAATCAGAAAGGCCAGGGCAGCTTTTGCCGACACCTATAGCACCGACGTGACGTAAGTTTGCATGTCAAGGGCAGAGTTGACACTGCGGTTGTGCGATGCCTACTGCTCTATGGATTGGAGACGTGGCACCTACGCGCAGAGGACATACGGAAGATGTCAGTGTTTGACCATCGTTGTCTCCGAAGCACT